>NC_050449.1:22565689-22792990 GCF_903995425.1 Onychomys torridus
GGGGCCTGCAGTTGGAAAAGCTTTTTCTTCCATTGGCTTATTCACCAGACATTTTGGGGGTATGTGTGCCTTTTGTTCAATCTCCTCATTTTGGTCCCAGCCCTGTGTCAAACTGCTTTGAACTTTTAGATTGACTCCCTTTGTAACTGTAAACTAAGGCTTTCTACTCTGTTGCATCTTCTCTGAAGTACCATCACTCCAATTGAGTCCTATGTGGATCAACTAAAGGCCATGGTTCTCCCCTTGTGGTCCCCTTATTTTGGTTGGCTGAACTCAAGCCTTTTTCAATGTCAGTGGTCTCCACCTCACTTTGGAGACCCACTTTCCTGCAGATTTTCATCTGTCTCTTCATGTTGGGTCAATGGACAGATGTTCTTGCAATAAATCCTAAAATGTGAGAATCCTTAATCTGCAAGAAGGATCAGAAATCTGCAGTACAATGTGAATTGAGCTTAGCATGAAAGTTAGAATAAGTAACATCTTATAACAGTGTCCAAGTGAAGGATGTCTGGGCTTTGGGAGCATTTATTGACCGGTGATGGTCAAAGCTAAGCCAAAGTAATTCCAACTGTGTAAGATACAATGTATGTTAGTAAGAGATAGTAATAATAACAACAACCACTACCATTAAAACATGTTTCATTTGGGGCTGCACTAAACACTTAGATAATTCTGTTTTTCATTCTGAGAGAAACCTTACAAAATAGATATAAGGAAGTTGGATCTCTGAGAAGAAACATTGAGTAGCCATGCTATCTGCAAGAAGCCTGGTGGGGCTTAGAAGGCACATAGAGGCTCCAACCCAGTCATGTGTTCTCTCTCCTGCTCTATCAGCTGTGGGAAAGGCTACATGGTTGTGTCTCTTTCAGAGTAAATACAAGTTGTTGTTAAGTTTTATACATAGAAACCATATTTTAGGATCAAACAAAAACAAAGCAAACAAGCAAAAACAAGAATAAAACAAAACTACAACAGAAATCTGTAGTATGAATCTTAAAGAGTCTTATTAATAAGATCAAACCTGAGGCCAGTTATTGGGGTGAACGCTGGAAGATCAGAAAAGCAGAACAAGGCACAGCTACCTCACTTCGCCAGTTCCTCAGCTGGTCTTGTTTCCTCAGACTGCAAACTTCTGTGTCCTCATCCCAATGGCTCTCAGCCGAACTGTGCTGCTCCAAAGCCACAGCTACCTCACCTCGTCAATTCCTCAGCTGATCCTATTTCCTCAGACTGGAAGCTTCTGTGTCCTCATCCAAAATGGGTCTCAGCTGAACTGCTGCTCAAAAGCCTAAAAGCTTAACCAGCTAAAAGCTTCTAGTTTCTGGTCTTCATGCCTTATATATCTTTCTACTTTCTGCCATCACTCCCTGGGATTAAAGGCGTGAGTCACCATGCCTGGCTGTTTCTAATGTGGCCTTGAAGTCACAGAGATCCATAGGGATTTCTGTCTCTGGAATGCTAGGATTAAAGGTGTGAGCTACCATTGCCTATCCTGTTTAATATTGTGGCCATCCTGTTCTCTGACCCCAGATAAGTTTATTTCGGGGAACACACAATATTTCAGGGAACACAATACCACCACAGAAATCACCTCTTTGTTCCTCCATCTTTCCTGCCTCTCCAACACCTCTTTATTTATCCTGGTGGCATTGGGAGTGGTGTGTCATGTCTTCTACCCTTTTGTCCAGTCAGCTTTACTAGCAAATGTTCATTGCAATGAGTTGTTGCTTTGGTTCAAGTCCTTTGGTTTCGGGTATGATTGGTATCCTTCTTGTGGGAAATCATTGAGAAAAGAGCTAAGAAGGTCAGTTGTTACCCATAATATTCTCCAGGTCACTAAAGGATGAGAACAGAGTGAGAGATGTGTAGTAAGATCAGAGATCTAGGGTCCAATTCTTCCACTCACTAAGTAGATAAACTTAGCCTTAGATGTCCCCCTGTTTCCTCATCTGTTACATGAGGATGACACTTAAAAAAAAAAAAAAACAAAAACAACAACAACAACAACAACAACAACAAAACTTCTTTGCCTGTATTGGGGCCTCTAAAGCACTGGCTACTCAACCTAGAATATAATAAATCTTTAATAAAATGTAATGTTTACTATCTCCCATACTAAATTGCCAAGGCAATTCACATGTATCCCATTTTGAGCCTCATGGTTTGGGGGAAAGGTTAGTGGTATATGATAACTTAATTAAGGTGGTATTTTCAGGCAGAGAGAAAGCAAGACACATATCCTGAAGCATTGGAATCCTCTGAAATGACCCAAAAGTAGAGTAGAGAACATCAAATGCCTCATTATATCCCCTCTAGAAGCCACTATTTTCTGCTTGCCATAGACTGAAACTGGGAATCCTATGGAGCCTTTCTGGGTTTGATTACTCTTTCCTTGAGAGAGGCACTGATTATACTTTATCTGCCTGGCAGCTTGTTCCTGCACTGCAATCCTCTCCTGCATTGCCAATCTTTTGCCTAACACACTCAAAGGGTAGGAGCCCGAGAGAACATCTGTCCCATCCTCAAGTGTTCAGTGCATTTACACTTTCCTTGTGTCCTTTGGAGGGCAAAATTAAACAGGAGGAACTTGATGTGACACTCCATATGTGTGTCTGTGTGTCAAACAAGCTCCTCTCCTTTTAGCCTTCATTATAATACAATAATTATTGCTGTAAGCATGATTGAGGTAATTATAATCAGAACTGTATTGGTGTTTGCTAGGGGCTAGCCATGGTACCAGGCAGGTGACAGTTGTACTATAAGAGAACACCCACTTCAGAACTTCCCCCAAAGCTCAAGACTAGAAACCAGGGACAGATGTCCCTCTGTGGTTTGTCCCGTGTGTGCCCCTCTCATTCACTGCAGGGTGACTACCTTAAACTTACAAAGCTGGTTGTTGCCTAGGTACCCTTGAACATGGAGGATCTCTCTGAGGAACTTCTGAATAACCCCCAACCCCATCTTTCATTTGATTCACAGTGCTTATGACTATACATAATCTTGTGAGATGCTGGAGAGACCTGAACTCTTCATTAGGAGCTTGGGCCATGTGAATGGGGCTTTTGTCTGTTTTGTTCACCCCATGTTTCTGCCTGGGGAAATGGTTGGGATATAGCAAGCTGTGCATAAATATTTACAGAATAAATACAAACACTGGGTGAAAGAATTAATCAACGAGCACATGGCTTAGTTGGGCAGATTAACTTCCTAAGCTCAAAGGTCTGGTGAGTTTGTTTCAAACCTTCTAGAGAACCCTATGGCAGTTAGGGAAGCCTACATCCCTTCAGTGCCCTGGGAGGCCAGCTAAACTGAGGTAGGACAGGCAGGCAAGAGGCCCATGACTTTCATTTGTGTACAAAAGTCAGATTAGAAGACATACAGGTTCTGTCTGTTCCCCTTGTCAGTCTTAGGATCTCTTTGTGAAATGGACCAACACTGAACCCTTCAATGCCATGCATGTGACATCTAGCCTTTGTATTGAGACCAGACCATTGACTGGTTATATGGTAGTTCTTCCATACCACAGACAGGGCTACTCTAAGCTCTGAGCCTAGATCTGTTTTCAAATTTAAGCCAGGCGCTGTCTCTTCCTAGGAATTATCTCTCAGAAAGCCCGGCCAGGTGTTTGCAAACATTTGTATGCAGCATAACAGGAAGAGTTCATGGAGAACCAGAAGATCTGAACTGAGACCAACTACCTTCAGGGCCAGTCTACAAATAGACCCTTCATCTCCAGAACCTGTGTTGTCATCTGAGATGGGAGGGTGGGCAGTACCCTGGGACACTTGAGGTCAGATCACCTTGCTCTGTCATATCTGCTACTGCGATGCTTCCCTGGGCAGTACTTCCCAGAATCCTCCTTGGCCCCAAATGTCCAATCAGAGGGGAGAACAGGCAGCTTGGAAAGAGGTCTTGAAGAAGAGCAAAGAAATGAGGTATCTGGTAGCAAGCCATTGTTTAAGCCAGAGGTGCCTACCTCTGTCTTCAACCCAGTGAATGGCGCAAGTTCATGTGACTGGGAAAATAGAAGTTTTAAACCTTAAGTTTGCTTTAGACCCATGTGCCTAGAGGAGTCTGTGTTCTTGTTCTTCAAGTGCAGAGGCCCACAGGATAAAAGGTAATGAGAGAGAGACAGAAAAGATCTGGGTGCTGTCCAGTATGTCTTCTAATGTAATTACTTATCTCTCCCTCAAATTGTATATGGTACAGTAGGCTATTAAATGCACCATAAGCAAACGGCTCTTGAAAAAGGAAGTAGATTTATTTGTTTTAGTTACCACTTCAACAAAAGTCTATTTCTTCCGCTAATTAAGACTCCATTCACTAATTTAAATGCTATGCTAATTAAAGTATAATTCTGAAAATGTAAAAAGGACTTAAAAAAACTGAAAAAAAAGAAAAAAAAAACAGGCTTGGCCTTTAGGAATTACATTAAATTTATTGCATCGTAACAATGGTAAGCTGGGTAATTATTTCATTTGCCACCCATGCTGGATCCCGGCTGCTTATTCATAGCCTTTCTCACACTTCAGCTCATTAACACACACTTCCCCTTTCGCTCATTAATGGGGGTTTTCCAGTGATGGTTTAAGATGAGTTGTGAGTTAGAACCTTGAAGCAATGTTTAGAATCTCCTCAGCTGGGCCACACAGTGTGTAACAAGCTGCTGCCTGACTTGATGTTCAGTGAGAGACTAGGGGAAAAAAGGAAGAGAGAAAGAACATCTGGAGTCCCACTTTGCAACTACATTTGCTACTCTGTTCTCTCTAGAAGCCATGGTATTTTACAGAAGGAAGAGTTAATATCTTACAAAAAGAGAGAGTGTGTTTGTTTGTTGGTTTGGTTTGGTTTGGTTTTGGCTTAGTCATGTCCGGTATTTTAAAAATCTGACCTTAGCTCAGAGATACGAGCAAGAGACATGGGACCATCAGGGGCCTTCACGGCCAGGGCCTCCTCATCTGTCCTGGGAAACTTTTCAAGGGTTAAAAGCATTCCTGCTTGTGTGAGAGAAAAGATAGATAGGGACAGGAACATAGCAGGCCACCCCCAACTGTCTCCCCAATTTTGAAGCTGACGCACCAGAGAGAATAGAACCCTGAGCTGCCATTCCTTTGAAGCATGTGGTCCCTGCCTTCCAGTCAAGTCAAAACACAGAGACACTCCTAACTACCCCACAGACAGCACATTCTTACAGCAAATGTTACTCTCAGTGTCTGTGGTCCAGAGCTCAGTGCTGCTTTGGTGTTTTGTTTTGTTTTATTGTTTTTCTTTTTTGGTGTTTCTGGTTCCAACCCCTACAAGGCCCAGTAACAAATGGGCGTTAACAAATGTGGCTGTTTGAGAGTCCACACTAAAAGCCACTCCAGGGCTGCAGTCAGTGATCCCTCAGGGAAAAGAGTGGCATCCTCACCTTACTCCTGCCCTGTCCTACTCATTACAACCTACCACACCCATCCATAATCAATAAGGAAGAGTCTCCAAAGAGGTGTAGACACCGAAAAGTAGATGTGCCATCCTGCTTCCTCAGCATGGGCTCACAGTGTCAGTGCAGAAACTTGATCTCAAACCTTCCCCCTCGGTCTGTTGTTGACACTGTGCCATTACTGGTTGTGAGCACAGGGATTTGGGGAAAGTAAACTTCAAAGACTTGCTCAGACTCATTTGTCCTAGGGAGAAGTCACTTTTCACTTGAGAGGGCTGTGGAAAGTGTGGGTGGAACAAGAGACTTTCTCTTGAAAGGTCATACCTGTATTTTAATCTGCCTCTGGGCTCTGAGCTTAGCCTCCCAGCTATGGGCTGCCTTTGAGAGACAGAGCCAGGGGGCAGGAGACTTCCTTTTGGGGTAAACACAAGAGCTAGGGAAGTAAGTGAAGCTCTTGAGAGAGTCAATTTACATCTCAATTTGGTTGTCTCTGCCAGAAAGGAGAGAGCTGGGGAGGAGCAGATTGACTTCCCTTTCTCATCTGGATGGGTTGGCCACTGCTTTCTGTTAGTGACTTTCTTGCCAACCCCTGAGTAAGAAGTTAGGTCTGTCAGCCTAAAGCCAGGATGTAGGCTTACCCCAGAGAGGCTGCCTTGCACAGGTCATGGCTCAGAGAGGAGAGAAAGGGGAGGTAGACAAGTGGCAGGGATGGGATGATGTGAGGCAAAGAGATCAGCTGCTGACTCTCTCTCATGGCAGAATTACCTTTGCAGATATATTAATGTGCAGAGATATGGGAACAATTATGTCAAAAGCCTCTCCAGAAACTGGATAGGATGTTGTTAATTCAGTCTCAGCTAATGCAACCTGACATTCCATTGGCAGGCCATAAGTATACTTGCCTAGATTCGAACCTTTGAAGATGCTGAGGAGAGACCAAATTGAGGGGAGGGAGGATGGCGTCTTTCAACAAAGATACACCAATAAGGCAAGGGGGGGGGATGGGGATGACAACATTTTGGGACATTGCCTGCAGGTCCTTTCTGTTTTCAGGAAAAGTGGTCAGCTTGCTCCAATGCTCTGTATCCCTTCCACTCACTACAGTACAGACCTTTTGTCCAAGGCATAGAGAATGGTTGTAGACTCTGAACCTTTAAAACAGGACAGTCTCAAGTGGCAGATTGTATATTCCTGCTTATTTACCCTTAACACTGAGCAGATGATTCTGACTCAATTAAGATTTGGATGCTTCCTTCTAAGAATTGGAAACACTGTTTAGTTTCTAATGCTTGCTCCCTAGGAAAATGCCAGGGGATATGTCTGAAGGCACACTTGGCCTGATCTCAGGACAGAGCTCCTGAGTACATTTTGTGAGCAAATATTTATCCAACATTTACTAATGTGCTGGCCTGTATATTTGACACCAAGGAGCATGTGGTGGTCTGGGAAACAAAATAAGATTTGATCCATGCCCTGTAACAGTTGATGGTTGAGAGGGAGTTCATATCTCCTGGGGGAGAGAACAAATTTCAGGTGGTGTGACTCTGTTTCTATTGGTGGGACACCAGCTGTGACCTTGGGTGACTAAAGCAAGCTTTTCCAATCAAAGGAATGATATGAGCAGAGTCACTGTAGTGAGTTGTTCGATTGAGAGTGGATTAGGATAATGGGATGAATGAATGAGTCCCCCTGGGCTTGGGGGCTGATGATGGCATACACATGGCATGTGGCTTCAGCATGAAACAAAAGTCCTGCTTCCCATCCTCAAGTGCACAAGGGAAGACAGCTTAGGAGCCTCACTTGGGTGTCTGGGCGGATGCTGATGCTCACAACAAAGATGGGGACCTCAGGGGAAGAGTGGGGAGATGATGGTAAAGGGGAGAAGTCTTCCTGTATCCAGGTGAGGTGCACAAAGGCTTCCCCATGCCTGCAGGGTTACTCTGGGATGTGGCTTCTGTTGTTCAAGCCAAGGAGGTCACCTAGAAGTACTGAGGGTCAAAGAAGTGGCTGGAGCAGGATTCCAGTAACAATCTTAAAAACCCTTTCAGAAGAAGGGTAAAATAAATCTGGCAGGATGCCCTCCCCTTCCCCTGCCCTCTCCCCTTTGAGGCCTCCCCTTTGTCAGGCTGGGTGGAACAGGGTGACAGGACATCGATTGGTAGGAGATAGATGGAAGGAAAAGCCCTCATGCCCACTGAATCAATGCCCCCTAAAAGACTGCACTGAACAGGATTAAAGGTTGAAAGACATTTATTGAGGGGCAACTCTGAGTGTATGTTTTATTAGTCAGGACCAGTACTGGGTTTATAGAAATGCCCAGCCTAGATGTTGCCAAGAGCAATAAATCAGGGCTTTCTTCTTTGGTTGGCTGCCTGTTCAGTGATGTGGGGTGTGACCCCAGGCCAGAGGATGGAAGAGAGGGTTGTCTTCAGGCCATCTGGTGTGGACCAGAGTCTGGAGGAAAGGATAAAATCCCTTCTAGCACCTCCTCCAATTATTCACAAATGAGATCAATGCACGTTTATCACATTGGTAGATAGCTCTGGGCTCTGTCAGAATTAGGATGTCCCCGTCTCTCCCGCCAAAATCATTTGTCTAGCCTTTTGCCTGACTGATTCAGAAGCTATTACATGTATGGCATCCACACAGCTGGCCATTAATTGGAGGCCAGAGCTTGATTAATGAGCATTATGCTAATGTTGGGTCAGGGAGCAGATTATGTGTAAAAGACCAAAACAGAAAGCCAAGTCAAAAGCAATAACACCACCTTCCATGCCACTGCCTCCCAAAATAAGTTGGCAGCCAGAGGCAAGAGGAGAAAGGCATACTGATGAGACACACACCAGCCCGACACTTGTCTTCCTCCCAATCCTTTGCAGTGTCGTGGTCTTGTGGTATCTATGTACCTCCAAGGAGCAGCTGCAGGCACCCTAGAAAAAGGTACCCTCAAAATGAGTGTTTGGAGGGGGTGCCAGTGACTCTGGGACTCTGGTTTATAGGAGTCATATTTTCTGACTTGTGTCTGTTTTAAAACCCTAAAACACAAACAGATGATGAATGTGCTGTTGTGAATGTGCTCATATAAAGCATTCATGCCCAAGCAGTGGATTTGGTAAGGGAGTTCAAAATCTGCCACTCACTCCTTGGAAGTGCTGGCTCTTTAAGCAAGTGAAATGCTCTTTGTTCACTTCTTATCGCCAGTTGTGAGTTTCTCTCCCCCTTGTTCCTGTTCCCATCCTCTGCCTTGAACTCCAACCCCCTGAAGTTCTTCCTTCTCTCCCCCTCTCATCATGTTCCACACTTTTCAAAGGAGTGAGTGTACCCCTTTCATGATGTCAGTCATCAGGGGTATCTCTTTACGCTTTCAGTGCCAGCATGGCACCATCCTTCTCTAAGCTCTGGGTATTCGTCACAGCCACGCCAACCAACAGCATCAAATAGTGCTCCATGTGCACCATGATCAGTGCTGAAGTTGCCTTTAATCGTTGTCCTGGTTACTAGCTCACATGAATTTGATTGACCTGGTGATATAGAAGCATACTTCAGCCTGGGCTCACACTGCTCCAGTTCATACAATTTCTAAGACATCTCTGTCTTCTAAGTGGCTTCTTCTGCCACTTATTAAAATCTAGATCCTACCTATCATTCTGTTACAGTTTTTCCCAGCACTTACCACTGTATCCAATTACTACCTACACTGCCATCCCTAAGCAGAATAGATCTCTGCTCTGAGATGGCTGGGCTTCCCCACTGAGACTCCTGTATATGGCAGTGATGACTCATTTTACTCTAGCAGGAGCTGATGTTTAGGTCCCTCATTTTTATTCCCCATTCTGGGTCTAACAGCATTTACCTGAAGAAGGTGACACACCCACACTTCCATGGCATGTGAGGAGGCAGGAGCCTCAGCTCTCTGTCCTGAAAATGTGTTTTTATTTTTTTAAGTTAATAATAGATTTACATAGCAATATAGTAAGACCATCTACAACATCACAAATGACAAGAAAGAGAGAAAGAGGCTAGCTATGTCAGCCAGCGAAGATCACAGTCATAAATGAAACTGGCAGGCTGGGAATGGGAGATAACAATATTGACCTGAACTGTGAAGATTCAGGTATTCCTGATTTCAAGTGAAAACAACATGTAGAAAGATACTGAACAGGACAGGGATGGTTTAGTTAAGGCATCAATTAAAAACAAATCTTTCTGCTGACATAATTTAAGGTAGCACAATATATAGTTACTCTAAAAGCAGACAAAACCCCAGGCAATTTTGACAGAACCTATACAGAGTATAATGTGTCTTCATTTATTCCTTCAGACATATTACATTCAAGTACAATATTACACTGAAAAGCTAAAAAAATAAAAAAGAACATGTTCAGAGGAGATCAAATTGGAAAATTAAACTATAACAAATGTGAATTACTAGAGGAATTATTTCCTTCAATGTTTTCTCTAAAACTGACATTATATGACTACCTTCCCCTCTACTCCATCAAAGACCCTTTAAAATATTCTTTCTTGTTCTTTTGGTTTTAAGTGAAATGGCACCTTTTGGGACCCTTTTCGATGTATTTCATCCAAATTTACCACATCCCCAATAAGTAAAGTTTAAACAAACTATTAAATTTAATACAAATATAGTTCTTAAGTAGATGAGTTGCTGAGTAGAGTTTTTCTTAATGTTATTCATTGGGTCCTCTGTTCTCATCTAGCCATAACTTGAGCATTATACTGACATCAGATTATTTTTCGATGGGAAAAACTCTAGGAAGGTGAAGGAAAAAATTCTGATGGAAAATGATTAATGATTGAAGGAGTAGGATATATTTAATTTGGAAATGAATATGCTTTATGTAGACAATATTTGAAGCATTAAAAAAACTTGGATAAGTGGGATGACATCTAGCATCTGCTCAGTGATGCTGAGGATCACAGGGAGGCAGCGCTCTATGGGATATAGCATTTTAGACATTTTAGCAACTAGTAATGCCTAGTAAAGAGCTTGCCTTGAAGGACTGAGTCAAAATGCTTGCCATTCAACTGGGAGATGCTTGCAGGCCCTCACACAGTGCTCCACTGGTGCTCTGAGGGCCATTTTCCCCATACCTCTTTGTATTCATCTGGGACCTTAAGAAACTAGGTATTTTCAGTGGAGAGTATTTAACTTAGGGAATGAACTTCTTGAGTATTCAGAGATTACCAAAGAGAGTTATAAAGCCTCCCCAGAGGTATCCTTAGGGAATGGGTACCACTCTCAGAGACAGAGGACCAAGGTGAGGTAGAGTTCTTCAGACTCAGGAGCTCAGGGGAAGGGCCCCACAGACTTACTGTTTGTTTGTATGAGAATAGGATTCTCTGAAGGATTTGGATGTTCAGAAGAGAGTTAGACCACAAAGCCAGTGACATCATTGCTCATTTTGGTGTCTTCAGTTGTTGAACTTCAGAGAAAGCCAACCAGAAAACTATCTAGAAAATGTAGTTCTTGACACACCAGCCTCAGAGTGTCAGAGCAGAACATGGGGTAAACATCAGGAGCAGGTGTCGGCCACTGGCACAGACATGCTTTCTGTTCTTCAGGATCCACACACATACTCTCTCACACACACAGGTTCCCCAAACAAGAGCAGCCTCTCTAATCCCCCTTTGTTACCCATGTGCCAGGCCCATTTCCTCCACTTGGTGACATTTCCTCCCTGAAGACAGAATTCCAAGTAGCCTAACTAGCCATTTCTGTTTTATACTTCTATTCTTGGGCTTGGAAACACTAGATGGTATGCTCCCTGCTCTCTTTTTGCTCTCTGTCATTTCTCTTGTATTTTCTGCTTTCCTTCCTTCGTGTGTGTGTGTGTGTGTGTGTGTGTGTGTGTGTGGTGTATGTATTGTGTGTATGTATACATACATGTTCCTGTGTGTGCAAGTATAAGCACATTGAGGCAATGCAACATGTCAATTGTAGGTGACTTCCTCAATTAGACCCACCTTACTTTTAAGGCAGGGCCTCTTCACTGACCCCAGAGCTCACCACTTCAATCTGGCAAGATTGGGTAGATTCTCCTGTCTCTGCTTTCCCTTTGCAACGGCTACAGGTGTATACCATGGCACCCAGCTTTTTATGTGGGTCCTGGGGATCACATATCATGCTCCACGTTTGCCTGGCAAGTACTTTACCATATGAACCATTTCTCTAGCACCTCGTTTCCTCTTCTTGATGATCCTTTATTTCTCATTGTATAGAAAACACCTGCGATGCTCACAGTCGGTTCCTCGCTTTCATGCTTGTCAGATTTTGAAACATTAATGTTTTTGATACGAACAGCTTATTGTTGTCATGGCTGTTTTGTGCTATTTCATTCCATTGAGCTGGTTTTTTCTGTACCCCTGTATGGTGCAAGTCTGCATTCTTCCCCAATTTCCAAGTTATTCCCTTTATCAAACTATTCATATTTACTGAAGAAATTTTAGGAAAGGCAGATAAACAAAAAAAGCAAAAATAATATAACTTTACCTTAAAGTGATTGTTCCTAGTCAGATGTTTAATATCCTTGGCATGTAGTCATGCTCTTATTTCATAAACCATAGTATGTATTTATGAGTTATTATGTGGAAATGGAATTGTATACTTATATCATTCAGTTAAATGGTTCTAAGGAGTTGTATTCATCATTGGCAGTATTCCTGTCCAAAATCATCATAATGACTGTTGATGCCTGCACAGAGCTGTAGTTTGAGGCTTCTTCAGTTTTGAGTTGGCTAGTGTTCTATTACTGGACATTTGGTTACTTAGAATTTTTGCTGTCATTAGTATGTGTGTATTTAATTATTAGGATACATTAAATTAAATACCTTCTTTCCAGTTAACACATTTAAACATTTCAGTTGCCGAAATGTCTAAGTATTTTTTTTTTTAAATGCAATGTTTAACCCTTTTGTAAATCTTGGTCTTTCCCTGAATCTGTTTTCCCCAAATCCAAGGCTTTTATCTCTTGATCCTGCATGATACTCAATAATAAATTCAGATATCTCATTTCTCTTGTTTCCTTAGTGAACCCTCTTTTCTGGGGGAAGGTTTAAGTGCATTTACCTGGTAGTATAGTTTCTGTACCACCCCCCTGTTCTTTGAAGCAAAACATCATTTTTAAAATACTTCAAGTGTCTGGAAAGGCAGAACAATGGGAAACTTTTGTCATGAGATTACTGAGAAACTCTTCAAATAATTTTAATCTTGTGCAACAAATATTTATTCATTGACGTTTGTGTGCTCAGTACCATTTGCTGTGGGAACAGGCATGGGTCTGTCCTCATAAGCCTGACAGCTTGATTAGGCAGAAAACTAGGCAAGTGATCATAGAAATCAGTAATGAGTTTAATAGATGCCAAAGCCTCAGGAAAAGCTGAAGATATGGATAGAGAAATGTGCATACAAAGGGAAAATGGAGCCCAGGAGGCAATGAGAAGACCTCAGGTGCCCTCTGCTAGCCAGGACACACAGTACAGTCATGTCAGGGCATGACCCAGACACAGGGCATTGTATGGTGGACATGGAGTTTGAAAGTTTAGTGCTCAGGTGTCACTAGAAATAACTCTGGAGTCATTTTCTTCTTGAGAGCTGAGAAATGCAGCCTAAGTAATAGTGACTCATGCTAGAGGACAGGGCACTGGACATCTTCCCTTTCACCCGTGAACAGTATTTATGGCACATCATCATCAAGGCACGGTGGAAAAGGCAGCTTGAATCCGGCTAGCCTATGCCTGGGCATCTTATAGATGATGAAGGTTGACAGAAAGGCAACATGATGTTTGTGGCAATCACAGACATGCCTGTGAGAAGTAGGGAAGCTGAGAAAGTGTCTGGACACAAGGACATCTAATATATGAAGAGAATTCAGAAGACTGTGGAAGATCATAAAGGCTGTGTAGAAGGGGAAAACATGTTATGGGTGTAAGAGACATACATGGGTCCAGACAGAGTAAGTATCTCATGCCAATCATAGCTTTAAATCCTCCTGAGAATATTTGACTTCCCTATTAACTATAACCAGATTATAGTCATTTTACCATTTTACAGATGAAGAAATTGAGTCCTATACATAAAGTGACTTACTTTAATGGCCTTCCCTGCTGATAACCCAATTTGCCAATATGGCACCCAGACTGAATGAAAGTCATCTCAGGAGTGAGGGAAAAAGAGGCTTTTAAAAGAGACTGGGGCAAGGTAATCCAGCATGGGTAACAGGTTCCCAAAGCCAGCTAAGTGCCAGGGACAGGTTCTGACACTGACAGGAGCCCTACAAACAGACCAAGCTCTACAACTGTCACATAATGCAGATGACCAAGGTCAGTCCCATACAGGTTCCCTAACTGTTGGTCCAGAGTCCATGTGCTCCAACAAGCTCAGGTCAGCAGGGGGAGGAGCTCAGACCTACTTCAAATTGGTATGCCATGCTTTCTTCAAACCCACGGGAGGCCTATCCTTTTCTGAATGGAGACAGAGGAAGAGAGGATAGGGAGTGGGTATGTGGGAGTTGGGGGAGAGGAAATGGGAGGAGAGGAAGGAGAGGAAAATGTGGTTGGTATGTAAAATAAATGAAAAAATGTTAATGAAATAAAATAAAAATATATCTATACTAAAAAGAGAGAGACTGGGACCAAATAGGTCTCAGACACCCCAATAAGGGGTTCATGTGGAGACTTAATTAAAAACTACTGAGCAGATGAAAAAATTTGATCGGAGCTGTGCTTTAAGATTCACCCAGCTTCAGGAAGGGTCTGGAAGACCAGGCTAGCAACCTCGGGACCTGCAAAGAATCTATCATAGTAGTTAGTATGTTAGGAAAAGAGAGTTCAAGGAAAGACTTACACCAGTTCAAAAGAATGTTCTAAGCAATTCCCACATTTAAAAGGTAGCATTATACAATATGGTATGACCGACACGTGAACTATATATACTTAATCTGTCTAGTGGACATCTGTAAACAGTCATCACAGTCAGTATGGGAACACCACCATCACTTCCAGCATCTCATCCCCCTAAGGAAGCTTCCCTCCACCTCTCCCTCTCCCTTTTGTGGGCAACCACCAACATACTTTCACTGCAGTGAAGAGGTTTCTAGAATCCATTCACACAGACTCATGGTGTGTATTATGTCTAACTGCTTTCACTGTGCTGAATTGTCCTGGTACTCATTGCTACTCTTGTATTTATCTTTTATTTTTATTTTATTTATGTACCTCTCTTTCTGTCTCTGTCTCTCTCTGTCTCTCTGTCTCTGTCTCTCTGTCTCTCTGTCTCTCTCTCGTGTGTGTGTGTGTACGTGTGTGTGTGTGTGTGTGTGTGTGTATGTGTACGTGTGTAGTACCCTTGGAGGCCAGAAGAGGCTGTCAGATTCTCTGGAGCTGGAGTTACAGGCAGTTGTGATCCTCCCTATATGGATGCTAAGAACTGAACTAGCAGAGTCCTCTGGAAGAGCAGCAAGTGCTCTTAAATGCTGAGTCATCTCTCCAGCCCCATAATTACTTTTTATTGCATTATCATGTTGCTTATAGATGTTGGCTACTACAAATAAAACTGCTATAGATATGTGTGTTCAGGTTTTCTATAGAAATATGTTTCATTCCACCCGTTAAGTACTAGAGGCAGAATGACAAGACTGTATGATGTGCATTGTTTTCACATGTTAAGTGAAGAGTGCATAATTTTTCTATTTCTGGGATATTAGTAGTAGTTTAAATGTAATTAAATGTATTATGATATAGGCAGGTAATAGAAAATTGTGAAGCCTTTTTAATAATGATGTATATGAACATAGACTTATGGCACAAAGATAACCACGACATAAAAAAGCAGGTTGCAGACTGCTATAAACACACTCACCAAAATCTTATTGGTGTTTACACACATTCATTTACTTATTTAGTTATGTAAGGTGTTAGGATGTAGTTTTAATTACTATTTAATTTGTTTTTATAATTAGGAAAAATATTTTATAACTTTCCCCCAAGTAATTATAGCTATCCTGATCTCAAAATGTATAAAGGGAACTGGAGAAAGGTTCAACTAAATATCCACTGAGTAACTGTGACAGCTTTTACAAGGTGGGAACTTATGAAGTGAGATGTGAACCATAATCATATTATAATTAATTTTCTATTTGCTTTTAAAATTCACTTTTAAAGCATTAACTATATAATTTTTCTTTAAAGAGAAGAACATTTTATTTTTTAGTATACATTAAGAAACAACCAGGAATCCGTGTTAATAATAGCTCGATTATTTCCAACGCAAATATCTAACTAAAGTAACCACTGATGTATAACCTATGCAGATCTATGCAGATCTATGCAAACAATTATTTAAATTGGAAGAGGAAGGAAGGGGTACTTGAAAATGGCAATATTTGCCAGATTGCTATTATGTCAGGAGGGCTCCTTGGTAGAAGGTCACCAAATGAGAAATGACGGACATTGAGCTTTGAGAGGACCCAGCTAGCCTTGATAGGAGGGTATTAGAAAGCTCAAGGTTAACTTAATTTAATAACAAACCATATGAAATAGTTTATTGTCTCCCAAATATCTAAAAGCATTAGCTTCCTTAGGCTTGTGAAACCCAATGAGGACCAGGAGAAGGATTTCATCTTAATTTCCATTTCATAAATGAGATGAGTAAGGTTCATAGGAGCTAAATAATCTGACAACAATATTAGTATAACTCTTTAAAGATTTACCAAGTGCACTCTTACACATTTTCTCATTTAATCCTCACAACAAGAGGGTGGAGCATGGAGCAGATATAGCTTTTATTCTCCTTACCCATTTTTCAGATCAAGAAATTGAGTGTGAATGTGCACTTCTTCCCTTATAATCATTGCCTCACTTACTATAGTAGAAAGCTGAAGACATAGGTAGATAGCTCTGTCTGTCTGTCTGTCTGTCTGTCTGTCTGTCTCTCTCTCTCTCTTTCTCTCTCTGTGTGTGTGTGTGTGTGTGTGTGTGTGTGTGTGTGTGTATGGAAGAATGAAAAGGACACTATTATTTTTACACCCATGGGCTTTGATGTACCCATGGTGACATAGAAACTGTTCTGTACAGTTCTGGACTTCTGTTCCTTCTGACAGTATCTTATACTAAGATGAAATAAGGTGTGTATAGTTAGAAAACAAAGACATACCAACTGGCTCTCAGCTTTGATTCCATTATTTTTTTTGTTGCTCAAAGTTAACTTCTCAGTCATTGCCCTATTAAAAATACTTGCTCCTTCAGTAGTACATTCAAGTAAAACTAATGCTTCTTATTGCTCTTAGAAGTTCTTTTGAGAAGTGTTCTTACATTGACAAGTTTGAAGATCATATTCATGGCAGTATTTCCTACAAAGAGTAAAATGATTAGCTTAATATAAACTGTGTGATAATACCACCCTCATTTGAATTTAATCCTAAATAACTAAAGGCAAGAAATCTCTACATTTAAACTGATAATCCATTAAGTTATTGGCTAACAAATTATCATATCCATCACAAACTAGCCAGGGCCCCTGGTGGGTATTTTGTTTTTCCTCAAAATAAGAAGGAAAGCAAATACCCTTGGAGTTTACTCAGCCAATCTCATGATACTTGGCTGCCCTGAATCTGGTTAGTCTAGAGGTTATGATATGGAATCTCCTGGCCTTCTGCCTATGGGCAAGAATATCTTTGATTTTTTTGTATCACCCTTATTTGGGAAATCTAAAATGACTTCTTTCAGAAGTTTGGAATTCATTTAATTGCGTAGCTGTGCTTATCAGATACGGAGATGTCAAATAAGGAATGAGATATCTGGGACAAAGTCTCCCATCTCCGAGTGTAGCCTTTTACTCTGCCAAGCTGAATCATGCTGGGAGCAACAGCATCTTCATTTTAAAAGTAGAGGTCACACACACAGTGCATGCCTCATTACTGCTTCCAAATCTGCCCTTTGAGCTTTCTTAGCTAAAGACTTAAAATTTTAAAGATGATGAAAGGGAAATAATTTGTTTTGATAAAGGTAGGATATTTATAGACACATGCAGATAGAAGGAGAAAGGTCTAAGGAGCATCTTTGGGATGTTGTGAGTAGAGGAAATGTCTATAGTCTGTCTCACAGCGTTTAACCTGCTGGGAAACCCTCCAGGGATCCATCCCTTATGTAGTGTAGGGAGGCAGGGCCATGCTTGCCATCAGCCAGAGTGGCCAGACAACATATGCTTTACTCTAGTACAATACTAGATGCATGCTGACATCAGTGGATGCATGCTAACATCAGTGGATGATCCTAACTCCCTGCTCTCAGTCTTACTGCTCCTCTTTACTTTTCCATTCCTTTATCTTTGTCTCCCCTACATCTGTCTCTTCCTTTCCTCCCTCCTGATCTCACATTGAGCTAGCAAAAACCAGAGGAGATGTAAGTGTTAGGATTTTGCACATTGCTTCCCTACCTCAAGCAACACCACAGAAATTACCGTGACCAGCCCTGGCAGGGTGTCCTCCTCCAAGGACCGCCAGAGTGCTTTGCATCAATTCTCACTTAGCCTTTGGGAGGGAAAGAGGAGCAGAATGTTATTTTCCATCTTTGAAGTAGACAGGGAGACAAGCTAATAGGAACAGCCAGGACACTTGGTGAGCCAGGGAACAGCACTAGGTTATACCCAGTATTTCCAGTACTCTCCAGTAATGGGCTGGTCTTCACAGGAGAAGTAGTTAATCAGGTGCTTAACAGGAAGCAGAGGCTGCTCTTCTGAAATGAAGTAGAGCTCTCAGCTCTCTGTGGGTGTTTATGAAGGTGTTGGAAGAATGACCAGTAGATATAAGCTATGAGAAAATGCCAGGAAATTAACTAGTTTTAACTTCCACAAAACTTTGAAAGAATAAAAACATGGGATCTTTTCCTGCATTGGGCTGTTAGTAGAGACTGAACTTGAACCATTCCTAACTGCACCCCCACTGCCTGCCCCTACCCTATGTAGGCTTCATTGGAGATGCCTCACTCATACTTTCAAGGCCTTTAGTGAAGGTGAATGAATGAGCAACCATGTAATATTTCCATTGTCTACCTTCATCTAGTCATCCAAAGAAGTGATATCTTCAAAGACTCGAGGATGGACTTAGGTACTGACTGGGTTGGGGGTCCTTTTCACTATAGAGTTAGTCAATGGCTTTCTGAATATAGAAGGGTCATCTTTGTCCTTGATTTACATTGATGCAATGATGATAAGTTGGGAATAATTCTGGGGGGCATTAAGAAACAAACATGCTGTCCTTAACTACTTAATGACCCCTGTTTTAGAAAGCCACTTAAGGTCATGGACAAGAGGTCATCCAGTAGATATAAGAAGGGGCCTCACTGGGCTGGCCTTCTGCAATTCATCTCACTGCACCATGTGTCTGTGGCCACCTCCTGAGGGAGCAGTGAGTGGAATCTTGGACAGGACCACTGTTTTGTGCTCATCTCTTCAAAGCGGCTCTTTGTGTGCCGCAGTGAAGGTAGTCTCAGCATTACATTTTTCTGGAAATTGGACATGATGAACAGAGAAGCCAAATGTGTTGTTGCTACTGCTGAGGAGTATGAACTTGAAGTTAATTTTATTCCATGTCATCCTGCACACTTGGGCTGGGAGGGTTGACAGTTGTGTACAGACATTTCCACATTTTTGTCTTTTACTCCTCTCCTCTATCCCATGCAGGAGATATGGCCTTTGTTTTGACAGTTTTTATTATGTTCTTTAGACACATTAAGTTCTTTCTTCCCCGTAGGGAGGGGATGGAAGAGTTCAGCTTTACCTCCAGCCATACTACCCTTCCTTTTCTGACCCCCTAAAAAACAAAATAGTTGACACTTACCTGCTCAGGGGCACTATGTCATGTGTTTATATTCTTACAGGCTCACCTCCCACACCTTCAGCAACAGCCATAGGCTCTCAGCATCACCACACTCTCCAGCAGGATCTATATTTGTGACCTGATTACATTATTTTTTTTCTCCTGCCAATAATTGCAGGGTGAAACATTAATTGAGAAGGGAAGGGAAAAGATGGTACAGATTCATCTGCCCATTCATCCCACTAAGTGAAAATGCTACAAAGGGTATGTATGTTAGGGGGAAGGGTGGAGTCCAAAGAAGGTACTGGAAGTGCCCTGTATTATTTGTCTCTTTCCTTGTTCATTGGATCCTTTGTTTGCGACAACATGTCCTAAGGATTGACCATGGACTGGCCAGGAAGCAGGCTCCTGTTGGCTGGTTATCAGATTTCCTGGTACCCCACTACTGTATTTTATAGCTTCTAGAATTGTGAGGGATGAATATTTATAGTTCAACCCCCTGCATCTATGATACTTTGTTATAGCAGCACATAGCCCGGTTTGGCCAATGGGATGTAAGTTGAAGTTGGTTTCCAAGAAAGGCTTCCTTTAACAGAGGGAATGCTCAGGTGCTTTAGCATTCAATTCCCCTCCTTACCTGGATATCAGTAGCCACAGTAGAGGTAACTAACAATGTATTTTAGGCTGAGAGACAGAACATAAAGGCTGAGCCTAGGTAGCAGATAACATTCCTGAGAAAAATATTCATTTGATTAATCCATAGACATGTGTGATGTAAGCCATTTAACTGGATGCCCATCACATTCTGAAATCTTAACCATCAAGGTTGAAGGATCAGGAAGAAGGATCTTGGGGAAGTAAGTAGGTCACAAAGGTGGAACTATCATGAATGGAACCAAAATCTTTACAAGGGGAAATGAGAAATAGGTAGCTCCTACTCACCATGTGAAGATACAAGGAGGTGACCATTGGGCAACCAGGAAACAGGCTCCCAGTGGATGAGCATCAGATTTTCCGGTGCCTTGATACTGGATATTCCAATCTCCAGAGTTGTAAGGGATGAATTGTTTATTGTTCAGGCCCCTGCATCTATGGTCCTTTGCTATACCAGCAGAGACTAAGAGAAGAAGTTCTTACTTCCTCTGCTTGATCTTTGCTGCAGCATGAGAACAGGGTGTGCAGGCCTAGTTTGAGCTTTACATGATCTTAGCTGTGATCTTGGTGTGATCCTGATATGATTCTAATATGAACTTGGTGTGATCTTGGTATGATCCTCTTAAGATTCTAATGTGGACTTGATGGGAACCTGAAATTCTGTTGTGAACTTGGTTTGATCCTGATACGATCCTGGTGTGATTAGGATGCAATCCTGTTATATGATTCTCAGGTAGACTAGTGCCATCCTATTAACTTTTCTTCTAAACATTTGAAGCAGTTTTACAGAGTAGTTCCCAGCAGCTGAGAGTATGTAAGGGAATGTGTATGTGTGTGCACATGTGCACATGCATACTTGTGTGTGTGTGTGTGTGTGTGTGTGTGTGTGTGTGTGTGTGTGTGAAGGAATAGGCATGATGAAGAAGTCAAGTCATGGAAAAATATGCCCAAATCAAATATTTGAAAAAATGTGGCATTTTCATCTCAATTACATCAATTCTGTTTCTTAAATCTCACAAGGCTCCTCTCCCTAACAGACACTTTTCCCTTTCAGGAGGTCCAGGCTAAATACATTTGTCCCATAAAAATTCAGAGTCCATCCTAAGTGCCAGACTCCATAAGGAATTTGGAAATAAAAATAAAAACAAACTCTGAAGCTTACTTTCTTATGTATGTACTTGTTTTTCAGTATGTAACATATACAATTATATTTGATATTTAAAGTTATATTGTAAAGTGAATAGCTTTTATTATCTATGTTATTATTTTTTAGATGGGGAACTGAGGCTTAAGTTCAGTGTTCTTCAAGATCATACAGTTAATTAATGTTGGAGTTAATATTTGTATACACATTCAGAGTCTCTTTAATTTCTACAAAGTAAAATATTGACTTCTGTCTTTTAAGGACTCCCAGTCCGATGGGAACTATAGAGAGAACAGAATTGGATTTCTGCTCACTATTGAGTATTTATGTATAGAGTGTAGCCTCAGCATTTTATTTTCAGAAATGGGAACATCAATATTTACTTGATGAACCAGAATTTAGTGGATACTTGATATATGACAGCTGACAAGATAGGTAGTCTATGAATATGTGTGTCTGCACATGTGCATCAGGTAGATATTAGAATGACAGAAATCAGATGTGAGCATCCTGTTTGCTACTTACAAAGGACTTTAATTGACCAAGAGAAGTTGCTGAATCCCTGAGGGAACTTGATAAGAATATCACACAAAGGGGATATTTCAGCTGGAACTTAAAAGGTGGTAAGAGTCAGTAGGTTGGGGAACTGAAGTAGATGTGGAGGGGCCCACTGTATTGAGTTTCCTATGCGTGAGGATAGAAATGCTAGTCAGCGCTGGGTGTTACAATCACTCAAGACCTCCAACGGGTCATGCCAGCTGAATGGGGGAAGGGAAGGCTGGGAGGAATGAGACTCAAAATGTGGGTGTAGGGCATGGGAAAGTTCCTGAGTTTCATGGTAAACCAAGGGAGACATGCAACCTGGAAGCTAACACTCCCCTGAGGACCATTCCGTTGGCTCAGAACCCTGCTCACAGAGTCAACAGGCTGGCACATGGACAGGATGACCCTCATGATGACACTGTTACTCAGGATGGGGAGGGTGATTGCCTTCTCTGCAGTGTCCTTCACCCGCCATGCTCCATGCATAGCCTACTTCCTTGAAATGCTCCTCCGTGTGTGTGTGTGTGTGTGTGTGTGTGTGTGTGCGTGTGAAAATTCACCCATAAGAACAAACTTGAGCCATCGCATCTCACTATCACAGAAGCATCTTTTAAGGAGGAAATAGCTCTAATGGACATCTCTATTACAGTAATAGCCAAAGGCATTGCTTTCAAGTAGTATTAGGAGGCAGAAAGGAGACAGCCAATAATCTATGGTTTTTGCTTTTTTTTTTTTTTAAGGTATGGGGGTATGTTGAGGGGGTGGTCATCATCATCTTACATACAGAGAATATATCCTAAGACAGTAAGCCTGGGCTCTCAGTGAGAGGACTCATCTGTAGGTCATCCTATTCTGCCTGAACCCTTGGCTGTTCATATGGTTTTTGTGAAGTCTTTTTTTCATTATCATATTCTGTTCAGCCCAGGAAGCCTTCTAAAGTAGGTATGGGAACTGATACCTATCCTGCCTCTGAGAAGCCAAGTGGAACCCCAAGCTGGGGACATGGCAGGGTTTCCTGTATGCCAAGGCCCTTTTAGTCTTTCCTTGGCTCTGGAGAAATCACAACTTTCTGATTGCCCCACAAAGCAATTGACCTGCCCCATTACCCTTGAGTGAGCCTTTCAGGGATCCTTCTAGTAGGCATTTGCCTACTCTTGTGACATCCAAATAGCCCAAAGTGCCACTCATAGTCTCCCCTAAGCAGCCAAACTGCTGTGCAATTCAGAAATTGAGTCTCATGGACGCAGACTCAGTTCACCCCACTTTACAATGGATTGTATCCTAATAACCCTTTAGAAATTGAAAATACTATTATATTCAAAAACACATTTGATATACCTAATATATTGACACTATAGATCAGAAACAGAGATGGAAGAATCATCTATACAACCTAGTGGCCAAAACCGTTGTCATGGTTTTGCCTAACCCTACCCTTGTTGGAAGAAGTGAATTTACCTTGAGGTTCACTCCAGGGTGTCACTAAAGGAGTGGAGGGTTTTGGGGTGGAAAAAGTATGCATTGTTTTACTTAGGACTTCTGTTTTGGTACCATTGAGCCCAGTGCATGTTTAGAATTCTTCTTTTAACCCATATTTTGGTGTTCCCTCTCTTACTTGCTTTGTATACATGCCATACAACTACTCTATCCAGCCTATATATTGTGAGGGGGTTTTTTTTGTTGTTGTTGTTTTGTTTTTTTTTAATTAATTAATTAATTTATTTATTTATTTATTTATTTTTGAGCAAGGTCTTTCTTAATTACTCAGGCTGGCCTTGAAGTCACTCTGGAGCCCAAGCAGGCTTTGAATTTGTGATCCTCCTGCCTCAGCTTCCTCAGCTGGGATTACACTGAGTAATTGAGATTCTAGGTCAGTGTGTGCTTGGGAGAATATTGGCATCCAAAGGACTAGGGCCTTACTTTGTACTGCTCTAGTTCTTCCCAATTCAACCTTGGGAACACAGTTAAGGTATTGACTCTTCCTTACCACCATCTGTGAAACACACATGAAGACGTAAGTAACTGTCTCCCGGAAGCTTACAAATATTAAATGAGAGTTACTCAGCAGTGCTGGACACATGATAGATGATACATTAACATTAGCTGACATCATGACTAGTCTGGCATTGTCGGCAATTCTATGCTGGGTTTTGCATCTTTAAAGACATGGCTAGATTTGTATGGAGAGGCCCAATGAATGTGAAGGACCATGCAAGAGATGCTCTGGGGGAGAAATGCTAGTTCCTGTGCCTCCTTGCAGCAGACATTAGCACAGACCTTAGAGTAACAATGGAGGTTGTAGGGGAGAGCAGTATGACAGCCTAGGCCACAGAGACATCTAACAAAAGCATGTGGAATTTATTCCCTTAGGAAAGAGTAAGCAAATAAAACTTTAAATCAAGGAAAAATGTGACCAGAGCTGTATGTGGAGAGACTGGGTTATAGTTCCTTTAGAAATTCTTCTAATGGCTCCTGTATAATGCAGAATTAACTCCAAAGGTCTTCTTATGGCCTACCAAGCTTTCCCCACCTCCACTACCTACACTACAGTCTAATGGGCTCCTCATTTTCCTAGGCCCATCAAGCCTTTGCCTCTCAATCTACTCCATGTGCAGTATTTCTAGCAGGTTTCAGATAGTGGTCTCCCTTCTTAGGACTCCACTAACATGTCAGAAGACCACTCTGGCCACTCTCCTTGTGAACATTGCACTGCCCACCAATCTGCATTGCTCACTTGGTTTTATTTTTCGTAGTTCATGCAGGCTGGGATCTTTTACCTTGTTGCCTCAAGCAGATTATTAACTATATGAGAAGAGGACATTTAAAGTTTTCCAGTCTCCATAGCAGGGCCATCACTGAGGAGCTGCTGTAGAACTATTGTTGAACAATGGAATAATCTAAATGACACATAGGCTGGTTTCTCAGTGCCGGTGAGAGACAGGGAGGCCACCAGGCAAGGCAAGGTACAAATAGATAGCCAATACTGTGGTTCCTGACACATTACTTTTACAATACTGAGTACCACCTAGTTGAGTCCTGTGGTGAGTGCTGAGAACACAATGTAGGCAGGGTCCTTAGACAAGACGCAACACTGAGACCAGATCATTGACGTGGTGATAACAGAAAGTTTAAGAGATGTAGAGACACATCATGGAGTATGTGTAGAAATGAATGCAGTAAATGTTTCCACCAAATTTATGTTCATTAAACCACTTGAGAACCAGGGAAGGAAAAGGACAATCTTTCCCTCTGGGGTAACTGAAACCAAGCTGCAGCTAGCACAAATGAGAATCTGACAGAGGAGCAAAGAAGAGGTGAGTCTGTGACATGTAGTGGACTAGGCAAGAGGCAATGGAGGTAATGGGTGTGGCTCTCTCCCCTATAGTGGACAGAAGAAGGCTAGAGAGTGAGTCAAGGGGAAATGTTGAAGTTTAGCTCTGATTTTGATTTTGATTGCTGCTTATGGAGAAACTGAGGAGACTTGAATGTGTTTCTAGTCTGAGAAAAAAAGGATTACATGAAAAGAAGATGGATGACACACTCTCTTGATTTGACAAAAGACCACAGAGAGGAAGATGTAGTATCAAGAGCTGAAGATTGATCCTTGGAGAAGGAGGGAAATTCTTCTTCAGAATTATAGCAAGATGATTTAATACATGGACCCCTCCTCTCTCTCATGCACACATTTTCTCTCTCTCTCTTTCTCACATACATACACTCACTCACACATAATAAATTCTTGTATATGGGAGGGTTTGGAAGGATGAAAGGGATAAATATTATAATTATAATTTCAAAAAAAAGATGGACTTATTTCTTTCTGGATGAGAGCTGTGGTTTCTCATCAGATGTAGATCTTTTTGGCAATAAATTAAAATGAGAGGACTTTAGAAGGTCTGGTTTAAAAAGTTGTATGAAGACGAGAAGACAAACTCAGTAGTACTTTTAAGACAGGGACATTCTTTTCCAAGTAAACAGCCCAAGGAGGTTGTTTTCCTAAGAGTTACCCTGCTTGAACAGGACAATTATTAGGGTTTCCAAGTTGGAGGTAGCCCTAGAAGCTTCGGGAAGTGGCTGTAAAAGTCTCCCCCAAAACAGACCTGGAAATAACTTAAGTGTGTAACCATGTTCAACATATCTGAGAATGGCCACAAGAGCCATCTCTGTCTTGATGGGCAAAGCTGGTGTAGAAAGCACAGAATCAACTTCAAGGCTGAAAAGTGCTTGCCTAGATTCCTTCTGCAGGAAGTCCTCGGAAATGGAGCGATCTGCCTTGTCTGGCCTGAGTATGGACATATGTTTACAGAAGCTCTGAGTCTGACCAAGATGAAACCCTGAGGGACCAGAGTTAATATATGCTCTGTCCCTGCCACACCTGTGACACGGAGCATTTGTAATCACAAACAAAACCTGGACAGATTCCATGCCAGCCATGACTTTAATTAAAGCTATTTAGAAGGGCTGAGGCTAATTTAAAGGTGATTGCCAGGTGGGTTTCTCAAGTCGGAAAGTGCTAGTTTGACAATTAATGTAATACAGGGCTTAATTGGATTCAGTTAAACAAGGAGAAGAGACAGAGGAAGAGCACAAGCTGCTGGGACCCTCTGTCGTTCTGGTGGCAGAGAAAGACAGAGATAGGTCTAAGTTCTCATGAGAATGAGAATTATGGGGAGTAACTTTCCATTTCTTCTGTTTGCATGTGGAAAGAATGCCAGTTGCAGCTCAGCTTTAACAGATTTAGAAACGTGACTGCTCAGAGTACTAACTGGGACATAAATCCACAAACCAGGACACCTTACCTGCCTAGGGTATGATGTTCATTCTTTGACTCAGACTTTGCATGTTAAATATGACAATTTGATTTCTCAATAAACAAATTTCAGAGAGGTGATCACATTAATGGACTTTTAAAGAGTAGTTAGAAAATGCCAACCTGATTCAAATTACCTCCTCCTGGCATTACTAACTCCTTGATTCTTTTAAAAATGTATTTTCCCTTATTCACCCTCTCAATCCCTCTCCCTCCTAACTTTGTGAAGTCATCGGAGATTTTCTTTACTTGTGAACAAAATCTACAGTTACAGTGAACTTCAGCTTGATTGTAACCCCCCCCCCCCCCCGGCCTTACAACTGCGGGACAACTAAGAGAACTGGTTGCGGTGGTTCCGGGAGCATGGCGCGATCCCACAGAACCAGGGACTCTACAAAGTATGAGGCTTCACTCACAGACTGCATGTTCCTTTGACCTGTACAGCCCTATATTAAATTTGACCAAAATTCATTTTAAATGACTGAAGATGAACCCATTTGTCTTAATTAGGGTTAGTGTTGCTGTGATGAAACACCACAATCAGAAGCAACCTGAGGCAAAAAGGGTTGATTTCACTCACAGTTCCATATAATAGTTCATCATCAAAAGCAGTGAGGGCAGGAACTCAAGCAGGGCAGGTTGCAGGAGCTGATGCAGAGGCCATAGAGGGGTGCTGCTTACTGGCTTGCTCCCCATGGCTTGCTCATCTTGCTTTCTTATAGAACCCATGACCACCAGCCCAGAGGTAGCCAATCCCACAGGCAGCTGAGCTCTCCCCTATAAATAACTAATTAAGAAAATGCCCTACATGCTTGCCTATAGCCTGAGCTTACAAAGAGATTTTCTCATTTGAGGCTCCTCCTCTCTGATGACTCTAGCTTGTGTCAAGTTGACATAAAACTAACCAGCCAGCCAGTTCATGCACTAAGGATAAGTCCAGGTCCCACTGCCTGGGAGCCTCCCAAACAGTTCAAGCTATTGTCTCACTTATCCAGAGGGCCTGATCCAGTTGGGGGCTCCACAGCTTTTGGTTCATAGTTCATGTGTTTCTATTAGTTTGGCTATTTGTCCCTGTGCTTAGTGCATGAGCTGGCTGTCTGGAACCTTGGGCTTACACAGGGACATTTTGCTCAGCCTGGAAGGAGGGGAATAGACCTGCCTGTACTGAATCTACCAGGTTGAGCTGAATCCCCAGGGGAGTCTTGGCTCTGGAGGAGATGGGAATGGAGGGGAGGGGCTGGGGGGAAGGTGGGGGCGGGGGCGGAAATAAAAGGAAAAAAGAAAACAACTAGCCAACATACCTTTTAAGACCTTGTCTCAACTACAATCCTGTTCTTAGCATGCCAGAGGAAACCACTTCAAATTAGACACCCACAGCTGAAATGAGTATTGATATTACCTGTGCATCACAGAGGATCCAAAGCTGAGAATTACAATGAGTGATCTATGGGGCAGTTGCACACCTCACAGCAAAGATGGTGTGCTTTGGGCTCTGTGCTTCCTCTGCATTATAGCCCTCACCTGGTAAGCACTAGTTCTGCTCCCAATGATCTAGACCTGTCTTTCCAACTCTGTGTCTATAATTTACTTGTAGTGATCATTTTAGCTCAGGAATGATATGAGTGTTGAGTTCTGCATTTCTGACTCCTGATGTGGTACTCTCTTCCAGGCAGGCTTGTAGTAGGCCTCCACACATGTTGTGAAAATTAGTTAGCTCTCTTAACAATTGCTGTGGAACTGAGAAACAGGAAATGCTGGACAGATGAGCTGCAATAGAGACCTCATTTCGTTCGGTCAATTAGAAAATAGACTGAGGCTTCCACATCTATTCCATGTGGGCAGCTGCTATTAGGCTTAATTTGAAAAGTCATTGGCATTGACTTCAAGTTTGTAGAGCTGTTCAGAGTCACTTAACTCTGAGCTCTTAACCTTGTATTAAGTACTGATTACCTTTGTTCAGCAGGGTGAGCCTTATGACCTTCTTCTTGTAGGAAAATGGAGTCAAGAGATTGGTGAGATATTTGTACAACTCAGTAGCTACTCACTTGCTACTGACTCGACCCCATCCCGCTCTTCTCTAGCCACATTTGGGATTCTTTTCCTGTTTCTCCAAGATTTCCTACAATGCAGGTAGTGGCTCACACCTGTGATCTCAGCACTTCGGGGGCTAAGGCAGGAAGATTGCTGCAAATTGAGTGACAGCCTGAGCTAAAGAGCAAGATCCAAAAACAAAAACAAAACAAGACCCAAAATTGGATTATCTACTTTTGTTGTTGTTGTTTAGTATGTGTGTTTGGTTTTGGTTTTTACTTGTTTGAGGAGAACGAATTGTTTTTATAACTGAACATTCTTCCATGCACAGCAAGTCATTTTTGTTGCTAAGGCATTTACAAAGCTGGTTGCCTGAACTGATTGGCTCTCATTTTCTAAGAAGGCAAGCCTCAGCATTCCAACCATGGATTTTTATCCAGAAGAGAATGTTGATCTAGGCACAGCAACATCATCTGTGATCCTAATACCAGCACCTAGGAGGCTGACACAGGAGGACTGCCGTGAGTTCAAGGGCAGCCTGGGCTTGAGATAGCAAGTGATAAGAAAGGGGTGGAGGGTAGGAGGAGGAGAAATATGTTTAAACCTAGTAACTTTTCACTACTTATTGTGCAGCATCTGCAGCACTGGAAATATTGAACACACATAAAATATCACTATGGGAGTGACAGCTACTATACTACTCTCAGTTAATAAGTGGTGAAGTTGAGATACTTATCAAAGTTGATAGAAGGTAAAATAGCCTTTTGAGTATACTGATATTCTGGATTAGGTGGTCTGTATGAGAATCCCAGCCAATAAAATTATAACATCTCTGTCCCCTACTGTGTCTTTGAAATGTAATATCTGTCTTCAACCATGTTGTAAGAATAACACTTCAGTAAAATTCCAGTAAATATTTGTTTTTCTTTTCTTCTTTTTGTTTTATCTCCATGGCTGCTGGCAACATTGCCATCACCACAACAACTGCTGTCAGCACTACCCATTGCTATTAACCACCAGCACCAGCACCACTATCATCACCATCACCACCACCACAAAAACCTGTGACACTACCAATCACCATGATTACTTCATCACCTCTAGCAGCACCATCATCCAGCTGGTAAACAGCATCAACAGGAGCAGGAGAACTATCATTAGCTACATTTGGATAAATAGCCTCTTGGTCCACACGCATAAAGCTAGAACAGCAGAAAATCATGGCCAACTTGAACTTTGAAAGAACCTTGGGCTGCATTAATGAGCCAAAAGAGCAAGGATGGAGGAGACAGTCTGCTTCTATAGTCTGTAGTAAGTGGTTGATAATAAGATTCAAGCTGTATTTGTATTCCTTAGGAGGAGGGAGGATAGAGGTGTCATTCCAGTAACCATGTCCATGGAAAAGGCAAAGTCTCTCCTTGAAAGTGAGGAGGGGTGGGCCTGACACTTCCAATTTTGTTTGTTCTACATCATCAAAGGTTTTCATCCCTGCAGTTCCATAATATACAGTCTGGAAAGAATCTGGCATGGTTGCAGAGGGGATGGACAAAGTTTGCAAGCTCCTGCCTGCCAAGTGAGGGTCTCAGCAGTGGGACAATAGTGGCAGAGCAGATGACAGTGAGCTCACTGATTTCCTTAGAGAGAAGGGACCAGAAGATTTGCACAGACTGAGTCCTTCCAGTCTTCTCTTTTGTAGTCTCATCAGCATGGGGACTGAGCACTTAAGATACTTAGCCAAGCCAGCTGCTCCCTGCCATCCCTAAAGAGAATCAGCCAGAATAGGGGCTTACAGTACAAATGACTCATTTGCATAGCATGGGATTCTCACATAGATCCTAGTGAAGAAGACTGAGTCCCCATCTTTGGAATTTTTATATAAAGAAACAGATACTTAGACAGGACAGTTGATCAAAGAGACAGCACATTATGAGTGTCTGCTGTGTGTTAGAGACTTTCTAAGTATCTCATTTAATCTCTGTGATAATGAAATAATATTGTCATTTAAGAGGTAAAGAAATGGGAAGCTAGAAAATGTAGGACTGTTCCAAGGTTTTGCAGTGAGTCTTACACATAGCCCTAAGATTCTAAGATGAATTCTGACACCTTCCTTATGCTCTTTGAAAATGTTACTGTTGGGTTTGGAAATGTAAATAGTGACATTTCTCAGTACTTTAACTCACACTTCTCTTGTACTCTGTGGAACCTCACCCATTCATCTATCCATCCATCCATTCATTCATTCAATGATTTCTTAGTATCTGTTATTTCTTTTTTTGTTTGTTTTTTATTAAATATATTTATTTATTAATTTTTTTTCCATTTTACATACCAACCCCAGTTCCCCCTCCCTCCCCTTCTCCGACCTCCTCATCTCCCTCTCGCTCTATCCTCATCCACTCCTCAGAGTGAGTAAGGACTCCCATGGTAGTCAACAAAGTCTGGCATACCAAGTTGAAGGAAAGCCTAGCCACTCCCCATTGCATCAAGGCTGAGCAAAGTATCCCACCACAGGGAATGGGCTCCAAAAAGCTAGTTCATGCACCTGGGATAAGTCCTGGTCCTACTGCCAGGGACCCCACACACAGATCAAGCCACACAACTGTCACCCACATTCAGCGGGCCTAGTTCAGTCCCATGCACGTTCCTGATCGGTCAGCTGTTGTCTCTGTGGGTTTTCCCATCATGATCTTGACACTGCCTCCTCCTCCTCCTCGTCCTCCTCCTCCTTTTTCTTCTTCTCCTTTTTTTTTTTTGAATGCCAAATGCCATCTATTGAAGGAGGGAGGAGGTCTTAAATACAGGCTTACAGCACAATGGGAGAACCACAGGTGGCAGAAGTTCGCTTCTGATGGTTTGTTGTTGTTTTGAGCTGAACCCAGGCCTTGTGCTTGCTAGGGAAGCACTCTACCACTGAGCTAAGTCCCCAACCCTGCTTCTGATGTTTTACAATCTTGCATCTAAGCTGTTAGCGCCCAATATGCTGGATACTCAGTCAAGGAGCTTCCCTTAAGCATTCAGGAGGGTGGAATCTCATAGGGAATTAGCATAGGGAGGATATCAAGGTCAAGGTCACCAAGCAATGCAACAGTTACCCAAAATGGGGGCCAGGGCCCTACAGGTCCCTCCCCTTTTACTAAAAAATGAGCTTCTGACTTAGGTTGCATGGGACGTCAGCAGGTCACCTTAACCATATCACAAAGATACATGCTCAACTATGTTCATAGCAGCATTATTTGTAGCCCGAATAGCCAGAACCTGGAAACAACCTAGATGCCCATCAACTGAAGAATGGATTAAGAAATTGTGGTACATATACACAATGGAGTACTACTCAGCAGAGAAAAACAATGACAGCATGAAATTTGCTGGCAAATGGATGGAACTAGAAAAAATCATCTTGAGTAAGGCAACCCAAACCCAGAAGGACAAACATGGTATGTACTTACTCATAAGTGGATTCTAGATAGAAAGCAAAGAACAATCAAACTGCAACCCACAGAACCATAAGGATATATATATACACACGTATATATATATATATATGGCATGGAGGACCTTAGGATGACTGTTGCTTATAATAAGATCTGGTTTTACTCAATTACTGAGCAACCCTCAATGAAACATTACACTATTAAGGTAAGAATTTATACTGTTATTTCATATAGTGCAGTAAGCATGTGTGGTGGCACACACCTTTAATCCCAGCACTCAGGAGGCAGAGGCAGGTGGATCTTTATGAGTTCAAGTCTAGCCTGGTCTACAGAGTGATTTCCAGAACATCCAGGGATACACAGAGAAACCTGTCTTTAAAAAAACAAAACAAAACAACAAACAAAAAAACCCAAACCCCACAACAACAAAAAATAACATAGCAAAGACGACTGAGTCCTTGTCCCAAAGAGTCACCCCTTATGTTGATGTAAAAAGTATAATAAACATGAAAAATGCATACATAGATATCTTCTATGAAATAAAGCAGTGATGTAAACATCATTGATGATGGGTCTAGGATACTTCAGCTCAACCATTCAGAGAAAGCTTATGTGAGAAGACAATAGTGACCTCATCATTAGGGTGAACATGCCTGAAGGATGGATGAGAAACCAGGGACAACAGGCAGGAGTAGCAAGAGTACTGTCTTCTCAGGCTACTGAAATACAAGCATAGTGACAATGTCAGGTTCCCAGAATGAGGTTCATAAGTTGATAAGGCTCAGATCATCTGAGGCATTCCAGACATGGTAAGAAATTTGGAGTTAGGCACTGACAGACAGACCATTGAAGTGAAATGGTCTGAGTTAAGTTTGAGGATAAGCCTGGGGGTTAGATATTGAATAGATGGTAAGAGAGAAAGTAGAAAGGGGTAAACCTGAGGGTGACTATAATAATCTGTGGAAGAGCATTTTGTTAACTAGGATGATAGCAATAAAAACGCAGAGGATACATACACACACACACACACACACACACACACACACACACACACACGGAAGGGTGTTTGAAGGGAATAAGGGAACCAGGAGAAGGGAAGACACAAGAAGATTGGGTGTTGCATATACACCAAGTACATGATCTACATGTATAAAACATCATAATAAAACCCATTATCTTATAAGCTAATTCTAAAATTAAATACATATATATATATATATAATTATATAAAAATCATATATATGAAGATAATGTGAACTCTTATGTAGAGAAGAGAGCTAGATCTATTATATCTATATAAGAGTTGCTAAATTCTTTGTGTTGAACAAAAATTCACAGTGATTCCTGGTTTTGTGCCCACGTGAATGTAATTGGCTGGCTGCAGCGAGGGGTGGTGAGAAAGGAGGAAGAAGGAGCGAGGGGGAAGACTGTGTTGTATGTTTGGACCTGAGGTGGCAGGGCATAGCTTTGTCTCCAAGTGGGTTCAATGTTTGAATCTTGACTCTATGTAGACAAGAAAAGGGACTGGGCTAGGGGTATAAATTTGGGGATAACTGAAACACAAACTAAATTTAAAACCACAGATTGTGTAGGTCCCTCCCAGAAAGGGTGTAACAGAATATCTGAGGATGAAGGACAGAAACCCTCGCTAGGCCAGGAACAGAAAGGGGTACATAAGAGCAGGAAGGACCAACTCCAACAATCAAACAAATAGGCTGTGATTCTAAGGAAGCCTGCAGAGGAAGGCAGTCTCTGTGAGTCCTGAAACTACATACTTAACTGACTGCACATTCAAAATGTTTGGAAATAAATTGTCACTGCCCTAAAGAAGCTTAGGCCTCTTTCTTGCCCCTGTCCCCTACATAGTATAACATAGTGGTTATTTATACATGTGTGAAGGATTATAGGCAGAAATGATTCATGTCTTGAGGAGGATTGTGTAAGCTATATGCAAATACTACATTACTTTACATGAGACACTGGAGCACCTGCAGATTTGGGGTCTGCAGCAGATCCTGGACCAATGCCCACAGACTCCAAAGAGCACCTGTATTTCTTGTAAATGCTGCTGAGAAGAGAAATACAATGGGGAGATAAAATGACTTTTGGCAATTTGGTGAGATGGAGTAGCTGATGACCTCGATAAGAGCTGTTTTGTTGGGATGGACTGAGTTGAAAGCTCAATTGCAGTGGGTTCAGAAGGGAACAGGAGGTGAGAGAGGGGAGGGATGGAGAATATAGACAACGCTTTTCTCAATCTACTCCTAATTACACTTAGTCCTATACCACAAAAGCTAGATATTGACAAGACGGTGAAAGGCCATTTGCTGTTCCCAAAATAACTGTGGCAAATGGGTGGAAAGCCAATTTTGTGGTCCAGCTTTGTAACTTGGTTCACTTTTAAACAGCTTTCATTATCAGGAAGTTATTGCTTCTATTGACCTGAGAGATGTAAACTTGTTTTCACTTTATGGAGCTAGAAGCATGCTAAGCTTCATTAGCATACCACTCTGTACTCATAGGACTTCAGAGCCTCATCTTTCTACATTGGTCCATACTCCCCTCTTCACCACTGATACCCTGTGTGGGCCCAAAGAGCACTGTGTATACTTGTTTGTATGGTGAGAACTGGCTTAGTCTATTTCATGTTGCTCTAATATCTGATGTTGAGTAACGTACAAGGAACATAGATTGATTTTGCTTGGTTTCTGAAAACAGCATGGGGCCGGCCTCTGACAGGGTCTCCTAGCTGCATCACAGCACGGTGAAACAGCATGGGGAAGCAGAAAAGTTCAAAGCAGGCTAAGCATGTGGGTGGCTTCACTTCGCAACAACCTTCTCTTGTGAGAACTCACTGGCACTATGAGAACTGTGTTAATCCATTCCAAGTGTGGTTCTCTATGACCTAATCTCCCACTAGGCACCACCTCTTAAAGCTCCTGCCACCTCAATACCCAGTGGTCTGGGGACCAAGCTTCCAGCACATAAGTCTTTACTTGCAAACCATATCCAAACTATGAAATAAGTGTTTCCTTCTCTAAGTTTGCTTGTTCTTAAATGTTAATAATGATACTCTAGGCCATACATTCTACATGGAGAATGTACTGTTTCATGTCAAAATAGTAGTTTGGAAAGTAAAGTTTGATATCCTCTTCAGTGGAAGCCACTTTGACTTAATTAGACTCTTATTTTGGTGGGGTAATTGTCCTATGCTATTGTTTCACCTTCACATCCCTACTCTCCAGTTCTGGAATGAAGAAGATAAATGCTAATTTCTTTACAAAAGCCTTGTTTTCTCACAGCCTACTGATATTTTCAACTTAAAGGGGGGAAAAAGTCTGGGTGATTCTTTATTAGAAGCGTGCTATTAAAATTGTCAATTTCTTGAAACACGTGGTTGAAAAACCATCTTTTTTTTCCCCACTGTGTGTTACCCTAAACTATAGACCTGTCACCAGGCAACGTTCGCACATGTGGGTACAGAGAAACTGTGGGAAGACCCAAGTGGCACTGAAATTACATTCTCCCTTTGATTCTTAAGACATTTAGTGCCAGTGAGCAAAATTCCAGTGCAGTCGGTTCCACAGAAGAAGGGGCTGTCCTTTTCGAAGAGCCTCTGCTGTGGTGGCTGAGGAAAAGAAATCAAGTCTTCAGAACAGAAGGGCTGGTTTTTCTATCTTGATCTTCATGGCACTGAATGTGCTCCAGTATGGGGTAGACTAGGCAGCCTTTATTAGCAAGTTCTCTGTTTGGGTACCATGGCATCTTTGGTAAGAAGTTCTTTCTGCAAGTAATACCAAGGTAAGAGAGAAAACAACACCAAAGGTCATTTCTTATTTCTTGCAGGAGAAAGTTTTGTTCTTCCTGTCTGATATTTCTAAAGAGAATATTTTCTATTCATAAGTCCTATTTTCTTTCTTGCTGACTTCAGAGCATGCCCCATCATTTCCATCTGGGATCTGGGAGCAAGGTGGCGTTCCTTCGATCCTGTACCTTAGCTGAAAGAAGAGGCTCCTCCATGAGGAAGGTCGCTATAGAGTGCATAATCTGTAGGGAAGAATGGCACCATATTTGTGGTCATCTTGGTGAACAGATGCTAAAAATTGTGGAGATGTAGGTCAGTGTCCCTGAAAAAGAAAGGCTCCCTGGAGCTTCTTGGCCAGGCATAGCTGTCCTCTTGCTAAGAATGGCAGTACCTCCCAGAGTAGAGCTAGCCCAGATTCCAGCCTTAGTGAGTTCTGCTAGCCCTCATGAAGGTACTCCATGTATGGCTTTTTTTTTTTTTTTTCAGCTGAATCACATGGCTTACGCACTGTTTGGGCTAGTTTTATGTCTACTTGATGCTAGCTAGAATCATCAGGGAGGAGGGAAACCTCAGTTGAGAAAATGCCTCCGTAACTCCATAAGATCAGGCTGTAGGCATGCAAACCTGTAGGGCTTTTTTTTTTTTTTTTTTTTTTGATTAGTGATTTAAGGAGAAGCGCCCAGTCCATTGTAGGTGGGGCCATCCCTGGGATGGTGATCCTGGGTTCTATAAGATGCAGGCTAAGCAAGTCATGGAGAGCAAGCTCCACCATGGTCTCTGCATCAGTTCCTGCCTCCAGGTTCCTGCCCTCACTGCTTTTGATGATGAGCTGTTCTATGGAACTGTGAATGAAATGAACCCTTTTCTCCCCAGGTTGCTTTTGGGCATAGTGTTTTATCACAGCAATAGGAACCCTAACTAAAGCAGGCACCTTTCACAGCAATCCACAAAGGATTCTCTCATGAGATTTAAAATGAAAGATGAGTAGTCACTCAAGGTTACACAAGGAACTAGCAATTTAAACATAAAAAATTTCTGCCAAACTGCAGACATTAAGGTGAAGTCAACTCCATTATAGACTTGTGCAACCCACAGACATAATGGTATTAATTCCTGATCCATATTCAAAGGAACTGTAAAATACTTCGCCAGCTGTAGCTAAGGGAATCCTCTTTGCCTTTGCTGCCTTCTGTCATTTTTGTTTACTCTCACAAAAGATTGGATTTTCCGAGTAGCCATCACATTCCTTGCTCTGCAGCTCAAGGCTCAAGTATGAAGGGGGCACATGTCATATTCTTTAGGGACATTTGTGAAACTTAAAGAAGTAATATCACTTGGAAAAACAGCAGATGAACTTGGGCACATGCCTCAGACACAAACCCTATACCAGACAGGCATGTAAAATCCATTACCTTTTCCTAAGCTCTTGGCTCTGATTCTCTCCCACTAGACGATGACCATCCTCTCCATCTTTCTATACAACAATACAGGAGAACAACCTATGAGTTAAATATTGGTTGAATCTTCCCTAATAGCGAACATCCCAACATGGTTTGGACTCAACATCCACTCTTATCATACTAAGTGAAACCAACATGTAGTTTCCTTACCTGGAAATGCACCCAGATCAAACTTCAACATAATGTTTTCTTTTCACTGCTATTCTTATTAAATTCTGCTTCAGTCCATGAAGTCTTACAGTTTCATAATAGAGTTATATGCTCATCTGTTTGTGCATGTCTCTCAAAGGCATCAGCAAGGGAACGGGCAGAGCACTCTGCTCCAGCTAAGTATCAGAGGAGAGTCCTTACTAAACATTTGCCTATGGTTACTTCATGGGTTATATTGCCAAAAATCTCTCCTTGTTTATGAAGGCAGCCTCCTGTCAATACTTAGGCAGCACCTGCGCCATGGAAGGCCTTGTACTAGGCTCTGGCAGGATTCAATGATGAATTAGGCATGGTCCTTGCCCACAAGCAGCTCACAGATGAGATGTGCTAGACAAGATTCAATTGACATCTGGGCTCTGGTGAATCAATGGCTCTCATTTGCAGTCGATCTTATTCATCACAATCATGGAACAGTTAGTGAATGGTCATTGAGCACACACATTCCATAACAGAGACTTCAGTCACAGAGACTAATCAAAGAAGACAAATTCTGTGGCTCTTTCTGCCTTGAGTCCTTTCTCCCTCTCTGAGAAAGAACTGCTTTTTAAAAGCATTAATAGAAGGTGTCTATAACTGACTATTGGGTCAAATGTGAAGGGGTAACCATTTATTTGTGCGTTATCAGGTTTTATGTATCTGCATTTAGTGCCAGCCATTTGGCATACTCCTTTTCAGGGTTCTCTTTCTGTCTTTCCTTTCAGTTCATCATTATCCTTTATGAATACCTGCTGTTAGAATTCCTAGCCACTCCCCCAGCTACATGACCACATGTGCTCTGTCCAGTAGCCAGGCAACATGCTTAGTCATCCTAGGGCCTTAAGTCCTACATAATCCATGAGCTTCATTATCACATAATTTGCATGCAGCATGATTACATAATCTATGCACATGTGTGGCGTTGCTATGTAAACCTGCATGCACATGTGCTGGGGGAAACTATAAAAGCAGGTTCTACCTATTCTCCTCTCTCTTCCTTCATGGTCATTCCATAGGCCTCTGCACACCCCTTCTATTCCATTCCATTAATAAACTCTTGCAGTGGATTTAGTTGTGCCTCGTGACTTCTCTTGCATGGTAAACAGTGATGCTTAGTAAATAACATTGCACCACTTAATAAATAACATTGGTGTAATAAATAACACCTGCATACACTGGATTATGAAGAACCAGGTGACTGGAGGGTTTCTCTCTTTCGCTTTATCCTCATCTTTTCTGTCTTACCCTCAGTTGTTTCCTTTACTATGTTATGAAGACATGTGAGACATAGCTTCAGTTCTACAAGGTGAAGAAGACTTTGGCCCCAGGACCTGGACTTCCCAAGTCAAGATAATCTCTGTTTATTTGGAGATGAAGTTAAGAACTCTCCTTGTGTTTTAATGCAGATTGGATCTTCAGCTGCTAGAAGTCTCTGTATTTCATTATTTCTGTATCCTTGTTTTCTAAAGCCACATACATCCATAGACTCCTTGCTGCTATAGTGAATACAGGGTAAAATTTTCATAAAGGTCCTTGAATATCTCATATTGGATTGCCACTATTAATAAAAGTGTACTTTTGGTGTCAGTGGTCAAAATGTCAATGTGGAACAGTTTGGAGTCTACACTCTTCCTTGGCTGTGACTAAGGAAATGTCCCCCATGTTGGTCATCCCCACAGAAATATCTTTATAATCATTATATGTCAGAGCCAACCAAGTCCAGCTGCCAGGAAAAATAATGTAGCTTTGCTACCTGCCCTGCAGGGCCAGTGAACAAAGGACCACTATGGAGAAGTGTAGAAGAGACAATTGACTTTCTGGCCACAGGTGCTTTCAAGATGCTCATATCAGAAACAAAGGCGAAAATCCAAAACTATGTTCTCAAGAGCAAAAAAAAAAAAAAAAAAAAAAAAAAAGAAAAAAATGGTATAATCAATAAATTCCACAACAACAAAAAGCAAATAAAAACAACTTTGTGTTTAACCTAAAGCAAAAAATTTAATTGAGTTTATCTTTCCCTCGACTGTAGACATTATGAACCCCAACACCCTTTAAGATAATATAAAACTATTCCTTCTGGAAGGCTTCCAGAAGTTCTGGAAGATGGTCTTCAGTGAGCTTATTCAGAAGACTTGCACTAAAGAAATAAAATCAGCTGCTGTGAGTTCATGTTGCAATATTCTTGATATGTCTTGAATACAGTGTTACATACTGTTCCTTCCACATGCCCTTACATTCATCCTGGCTCCTCTTTCATGGTATTATTTTAGACTTGCAGTATGGGGGAAGGTCTTGATAAAGACATCCCATTTAAAGCTGAGCATTCTCAGTCACTTATTCTTAGTACTTTGGCTAGTTGTGAATATCTGCATTACATGCAGCCTACTGAAGAAATGTCTTCTCAAACAAGGTTAAGAGCACCCCAGGTATATCGGTATAAACCTAAATATTTAGAAAACAATTTGACATGACTATTTAGCTAAAATAACAACAGCTTCTACTCTATTGTCTATAGCTTGTCCAGCCATGGGTTTCTGACCATGTTTATAGTACTAGGCATGGATTCCCTCCCAAGAAATGAGCCTCAAATCCAACAATAAAGCAATCATTTACCTCATAATAGGTATGCTACTATCATACCAACAAGCAGATCTTGCCTGGCAGGTCAGCATTTTAGCATGGTGTAATCTAACATTGGGTATGACCATTTACCAGCACGAGACTGGCACAACATCAAACAGCCAAACTTTTAGCATATATAGGATATGAATACATACAATGCCACCCCTAACTGAGGACCTATTAACAAGTGATAGTTGCTGGGGTAGGGACAATCAGTCCTTGGGGATGTATTCTCTGATTGATGGCCCATACTCCAATGGATGGCTCCACACCCATTCACATATGAGAAGCACTAAGTGGATTTAGTGTGTTATGGAAAAGAAGAGGAAGAGAAGGATGAGGAAGATCAGTGAGGAATGAATTTGGGTGATGGGAATGTGGAGGAAGATCCAGGAAGGAGATGGAAGGGGAAAAGTGAAGGTAGATGTGTATGTGCATTTCATGGTATACATGTATGAAATTTTAAAACGATAAATAAAAACAGTGACAAAAATAAAAAGCCATAACAACACATACTTACAGCTAGCATCCATCCCAACAAGACCTAAGATTTATTCCATAGATGCTTTTCAGATAGATTGATTGAATCATGTAGCTAGTAAGTGGCCAAACGCTGCTTGGAGCCCAGGTTTTCTGAAGCAAATTCCAAGATCTTTACTGTGAACATTTCCTTTAAAGTCTACTTGGAAATGCACATACCTGAAGTACTGTCAATGGCATGCTGGCATGCTAAAAGAAGACATGGTTCTGCAGAAGAGACACCCTGATGGGAGCATTGCCTTCATGTTTCCAGTGAACTGTTCGGCTGGGTGCATTTCAAACACCATATTTGCATTTTTGTTCTTCTGAAGTCCCCTCTTACCATTCAGAATTTCTAGATACTGGCCTCTGTTCCCTCCTCTGCTTTAGAAAGCAAGAGTTACTCAGCAAAACCCTGGGAATTCTCTTCCTGCTGAAGCTTAACTAGGTGGTGGGGTCTGGCTGGTTCTCTAGCACCCTACTTGATACATAAAAGTTCTCTGTCCTTTGTGTTGGGGACTGCCATGCTAATACCAATTAGGGATTCAGGATTCTCCCTGAAAATGATGACAGTGGTGACAGTTGAGGTCTCATATGGCTGAGTGGGTCTAATGCAGTCTAGTTCTGTGTAAGTGTCTGTATCTAATTAATACTTACACTGTCATCATCAGAATAATTACCACATTTCATCTATGTGGATGTATCTAAATAAACTCACTTTTGAGTCAAGATGCATTTTAGAGTACAATTCTAGGTTAGTCTATTCAAATCTCTGGTCTTCTGAGTGCCATATATGTCAGTGCCCAGATGTGAGGAAGTAACTAGTTTTGCCTTAAGTTGTTAGTTGGAGCATATCTAGAGAGGTCATATTCACACAGCTATCACACATCATGAAGTGTGTTGGTCATTAAAGAGCATTAAGCAGAGGCCAGGGATTAAGGCACAATGAGGAATGTCACCAGGGTAATCACTGAAGTTTTGGGTAGCATCTATCCTAGAGGACAGTGTTAGAAAAATGATAACTGCTTTCTTTAAGGATCTGAAGATTGATTAGGTTTGTTCTCTATGACCCGAGAGGACAAATCTAAAAGTGTAAAGATGAAGGTACAAAAAAGTATCTCAGTTTTTTTTTTTTTTTTTTTTGCGGGGGGGGGGGGGGGAGGAAGAAAGAAAGAAAAAAAGATAATGATTGTGGCAGGGAAGTGGTGTATAACAAGGAGTTCCTGACAATAGAGATCAAGAAACAAAGCAAATTTATTAAGCCAGAAGTGGTGCTATAGAGGGGAATCCAGTGTTCCCCTTAAGAATTGGGCCATGGCTTTGGATCATTACAATTTCATGTTGTTTTCTACAAAGGGTTGATGGCAAGATAAATAATTTTGGGAAACAAACATATTACATTTGTTCATGGAGTTGTGTGCTCCACATTAAGAACAGAAGACAAACTTATTTCATTTTGTATTTTGTTTATCTCAGGTTTTTCCAAATGCTATTGCTGCCTGTCCATATTTTAGAGTAATCACATACATCCACATTTTAAACACCCATGGAGAAATATTTTGGTGTCTTCCTATCAGGCAATTATAGATATCAAGAAATCCTGAATTCTGTGGGGTAGGAAATGTGACTTTGATATGATGGAGGCCTGTCTAGATATAACACTGTTGTGAGAAACTTGGGTGTTCCCATGGCCTCAGGCTTGATACAGGGTGGGCTCACAAGCATGTTTATTGAGCTGAACAAGATGATCTAGACAGATGGAAGTCATGCAGGCTATGGTGATGGAACAGTATAAAGCTGTAGAGCAAGGATCTCATCTCTGGCAAATCCCCATAATTTCTTCTCAGTGTTTCTTCTAGAGCTTCTAAGAGTTGTCCCATTTCTGAAGAAGCTATGTTTCTCTCAATTAGAGGACAAAGATTTGGGCTGTAAGTGCTGAGGGTTGGGACCAAAGGCCATCATGGAACTATCCAAGGTTCTGTCATGAATGTAGGTAGCATCAGCATGTGATCATGGTTTGAGTAAGCTGCATCTTATTTCCCATGCTCTCTAAAGCAAACGGCATAGAAAAAAGCCTTTGTTGTTAACTCTCATATACACCATGCCACCATAAAGGAAGTCAGGACATCTGATCTCTAAAGATAGGTGTGATGACCGTTATGCTATATGTGAGGAAAGAGACAAAGTAAGTTCGATTTGAACAACTAATTTTCTTAAAGTGTAAGAAAATAAGAGTTTGATATTGTTCAATGGGAAGAAGGATCTGGAAGATCAGAATGAAGTACGGCAGAATTTGTCCTGTTTGGTTGGTACCTGGGTAGCGTGCGTGGTGTAATTAGTCAAATGTTCAAAGGGTTTTTAGAGAAAGGTAATTGTGGATGTGAGGTGGAGAAGAGTGCTAGCAATGCCCTTCTACTCTCAGAGTGGAGCCATTGGCTCCAGAAACTCATCTAAAAGAGAGAGCCAGTGAACTCGTCGTTCCCCACACGGATTCAGCCTGGAACTGTGAGCCGCTGTCTCTGGTACTAGTTCTGAGTCTGGGCACTGTGCAAGAGTAGCTCAGGTCCTGGGTTTGGGTAGCAGCATGGTGACTACCTCATGGAAGTTGCCTGAGAAGGAAAGCAGGTGTTTCCAGGTCTGCTGCTCACCTTTCAGAAGCATTTTCTTCCTGGGTCTCTTCTGTTCTTGGGAAGGCTATTCGGATTTCATCACATGCTGCTTTGGCAATTAGTTCAGAATAAACGGAGCAGACACAGGGTTTGCTCAGGGACTCCAGCCTGTGTGTGCATTTACAGCATTTTTTTAAAAGTGACATAATGACTGTGTTTAAATTGTGCAGAGATATTTATAAAGGTGACGGATTTTCAAGCTGTTCTGAGGAGATGCCATACATGAGAGGAAAATGGAGCGAGCCCAACAACCCCCTCTAACAGCCCTCCTTTATTCCATTTGTGAAGTTATTGAGTTTCATTTTAAATGCTCATGATTTGTATTAAATCCACCACAACACCAGGTAGACAGTGAAAAGAAACTAATCAAACCTTTAATGCTGGTGAAAAAGGTAATCCAGACGCTCATGGTTTTGAAGTAAATAACCTGCTTGTTAATAGGTTAGCTCCTGCCCTACCTCAGGGGAGAAAATTTGCTTTCACACAGGGAGCTGCCTCAAGTCAAATGCACACCCCCCTCTCTGCTCTTAGGCAACTGCAGTATCAGGCTTGGCTCAGTTTCAAAAGGCCATGTTGCCTGATAAGGTTAATTGATTTCCATTGCTTTAATTAACAAAATTTCATTTTTATCTAATGAGGAAGATTTGGGTTGACATGAGAAGATGGAAAGACTTGCATCCATGTTATAGTTAAAGGATGGCTTAGGCTCTTGGAATAGCTAAAGGGTTGAGTGGCTTTGAGTCACAGCTGTGAGGGGTAGGTGGCCACCAAGGGCATTATGTCCCTTCTTCTCTTGAGACTCTAACAAGCTCTGTTTGAGATGAACTAGACTTGACACTACCTCCACTCAGGTATCTGATGGAAATGAGTCTCAGCACAACTTCAGAAAGGTCTAGGGTATCAGAGGAATGCTTGTGGACACATTGTGAGTTCCAGATTCTCACCATATGGCCCTTTCTGAAAGCCAACATCATACTGAGTCAACAGAGACTATTACTGGAACAACCTGAGGTCTCTGTCTTTGCAAACATAGGACCAGCCCTTGCCTCTAAAATGATGTTGTACGTCATCCTTCCATAGGTCCCATGCATCAACCCCTAACTTTCCTGTATCTCCCTAGGGGGTGACGTGCAGTGTGCCTTGTTTATGTGTCTGCAATCAATAGTCAGCAGGCAGATTTGCTCCTCATCATTTTGATCAATCTTTGCTGTTGAAACCTCTCAATGAGTTGCAAGTGATTTTCCCTGCTGTACATACAGGTAGGGGCAGATCACTTTCAATTTCTAGTGCAGCGACAGTGGCACTCTATCAAGTTGTAGTACTGCATAACCAAGAGAGTGGGGCACACTGTTGCAAGTGCATATGGAGTGATGGTGGCACTTGGCTGTACAATCCATCTCAGCCCTGTTTACAGATGTGTTGTGTGTCAAAAGCATAGCTATTTCCAGTGCGTCCCTTCACTTCTTCCCCCAGGGGTCTCTGAGAAAAAAAAAAGGGACTCCTTTGGGAATGTTTAAAAGGAGAACAGTAAAACTGTAACATTTAGTTCTGATGCCTCAGGAAGCTATGGCCCAGCCGGGGAATATCATACAGAACTTTAAAGCATCTCCCTGGTACCCTGATGGAATGCTCTTGCTGCCTCATTAGAGTTCAGACCCCCATTGATGAGTCTTCCTCTGTGGGCCACAGAAAGAGCATATCTTCCTTAGGCTCCTATAACTCCTGTTCATAGAAGTAATTTTGCAAAGGCATCCTAAGGGACACCAGTTCTTCTTCCACAACATAAAAGGAGATCTGAGATGTTGAAATGTCTCCAGCAAGCAGGTGTTCTGATAAGCCTTCCAGTGAAGCACCCAGCCAGACCTTGTACTTTAAACCCAATTCCTTGTAGAGGAGAAATAGCATAGCCCAAGGTTATGTTACAGTGAATTGCTCTCTGTGGGACGTGAGTAGATCTAGAAGGGTACAGGTGAGCTGCTAATCAGTTTGATTGGTTATTTTTGAGTGCCCATCATCTACCAGGAAGCCAGAATCCTAGGAAGCCAGATATGAATCTCCAAGACAGAAATCACACCTGGAGGTTATCATCCGGGTGTGTGTAAGAGGGCAGAGACTCAAGCGCATAAGTAGTGCCTGCAGTGCCAGTGCCGTGAAGAAAAAGGATGGAGGGAGAGAGATGAAAATGCTAGCAGAGGCAACGCTGGAGGGACAATGTGACACTCAGCAGAGAAGTAGGTAAGCCAGCTCCGTGCCTTCAGAAGGAGACTCTAGACGGAGGTAGATACCACAATGGCAAGGATTCCACATACTGTGAGCCAGACCCTCTTCCTCCTACTGGGCTGCCTCATCCAGTCTTGATATGAGGGTCTGTGCCTAGTCTTATTATAATGTGCTATGTCATGTTCAGTTGATATCTCTGGGATAGGTCGGCTCTTTCCTGAAAGGAAACAGAGGAGGACAGGATCTGGGGGAGGCAGGGGGAGGGAGGTTGGGAGGAGTAGAGGCAGGGGAGCTGTAGTCAGGATGTAATGTATGAGAGAAGAAAACACACACACGCACACACACACACACACACACACACACACACACACAATTTCATTACAGAAACAGACACTTAGAAGTTTACATTTCTTGAGGCTGGGAAGATGAGCTATAATTAAGATCACTTGCTCCTCTTACAGAGGCAACAGTTCAGGTCCCAGCACCCATAGGTTCACCATTTCCTGTAACTTCTGTTCTAAGAGTTCTGATTTCTTCTGGCCTCCACAGGCTCCGCATGCAGGTGACAAACATAAACACACACAGCTCATACATACACCTACACATAAATTAAAAATAAATAGCTAAATCTTAAAAAAAATAAGCCTGTATATTTCCTCATACAAAACTCTCAGTCACCGTTTTGTGTACACACCACACACACACCCCCATACTCACATACAAACACACTTAGTTCTTAATTACTGTGCTAAAATAGTAATACAGAAGGTCAAATGTTTGAAAACAGGGGTGGTAGAGCAAACGATTTTTTGGACTGCTCATAACTTCAAGATGGGACATCTGATAGTCTCTACCCACTGACTCCCATTCCTGGGTTGAATTGGGGTAGGCAGAAATGAAAAAGGAGACTTTTGCTTTTGAATGAAATAGAACACTGAAGGTCCTAGGAAACTACAATGTATGAGGTTAGATGCACATATCATTGGGAACATAGAGATGGCTGCCAGTACTTTTATTTTCTTTCGTAGAGTTTTTGTAAGACTGGGGGCCATGTTCTCAGGAGCCACATTCTATGCTGGTCTCATCAGTTGGGCCGATCTTGTAGTCTTAGTATTGACAAAGTTCAATGCACTGTCCTTTCTCTTAAACATTTCACATTCTCTTATAAGAAGTTGAAAAAGCCTGAGCGCAGGGCCTGTGGACCTGTGAGCTTATGCGAGAGGCTTTGAGGAGATGATGGTAGAGTCCCCTGATAACATGGAAGAGCAAGTTGGGCAGCAGTAAGCCATAAGGAATGGCTAAGGCTCAGATAAGGGCAGGGGTTGCTTATAGCAGTCATACCTAGGAGGGTGCCAGTGTTTGTAGCAGTGAGGAGGTTAGAGTGAGTGAAAAGGGGCACTCCTTGACATGGAAGCAGTTGTAGGATGGGAGAGAGGTGTGTGTACATGAGGCGAATCTGTGGGCAGGCCTTCATGCTCCACGGAGAGTTGGGGTGATTTAGAACTAGAGCTGGGGGAGCAATTGGCTGGATTTAGCCCATGGGCCTAATGCTTACTTAGCTATGCATCTTGGCAACTTCTGCAACCTTTCATAGTAAGTTTCTCATCTTAAAAATAACTCCAAGGGATGCTGTGGGTATTAAATAACATGTGTGAAGTTATCAGAAAATGCCTAGCACATATCAAGCATAAACATCCATCTCTATTGCCAACAAAATGGTAGTTTACTTAAGGGTGGAGGGCATTGTGGAAAGTCATAAAGAGTTATTAAAATTTACTCTGATACCTCTAGACACACTCAGCCAGTGCAGCTGTGTGGGAACGATGGAACAGGGGTGATAGCAAGAAACTCAGTCTGACTTGGAGAGGACCAGGCCACTCAGTTGCTGAGACAGCCGCTCTGAGCATCCCCCTGGCTTCCCTATGTGGAGGATCCATCAAGCTGCTCGTGCTGCCAACCAGGCTGGTGACTCTGTGCCCTTATGCCCTCTCCAGCAGCATTTCTTTTTCCCCCCAAAGGGGTGATTCTACTGGTTTCCATCTACCACAGTGTGAACGGGGTCCTTTCTCGTTATTACCTCAACACAGCAGCTTCAGCCTTAGTGAAAGTGTCAAATGTGATCCTCAGCCCCTTTTCCTTGGCAGCCCTGCTTAGAACAGCTCTACTGCATGCTGGCTGGCTAGAAGGGACACCCATGAGAGGCTTTACAGTCCTGGTTTCTCCTCTAGGAACACCCAGGAGCTAGGAAGCCAGGGATCCAGCACCAGCCCTCATAGCCACACAGCTCTAGCTGCCTTTCAGTACAGCTTCCTGAGTGAAGTAGCTGTGGTCCATGGCCTGCCCAGGCCACATGGCAACCCCCATCTAAGTTGGTCCTCAGGACCCAGGGTAGTGGGAACACGGGCTTCTTTAGAAAGAGCACCAGTGCCAGGTGAGAGCCTGCCACTGCGCTGCTGTTTGCAGTATCGTGTCGGAGATGAATTAAGTGTCTGAGTTCCAAGGGATTGCAGTGCTTGCGGGCTGTCATCGGAACAATTGTGTTCGAGTGAAGAGAACAAACTCACTGACACTCGTTTTCTGATCCTGAAGAAACAAAAACTAAGCTGATGGAAAGGGGAGGAAAAAATAGAACCTTCTTCTGCTCCAATGGTGAGTCAGAGACTGATGCACCCCTCCTGGTGGTTCCTGGCCCTGCTGCTAGCCTGGAGTGGCCTGCAGGGGATTCAGCCAGGGCCCAGCAAGTCAGACCAAAATGCTCCCAAATGGGTGACTGATGATGCTTGGGAGCAGTCTGGGAGGACGGTGTGGGAATTTCAGATCATAGCTTTGACCTGTCCCCTTTAAGATCATTGTTTACTCAATTCTAAAGTGACTTTGGGGTTTCTATGTAGCCAATTCTACCCTGGCTGGCTGGACACTTTCCCAGGCAGCCTTCCTCTGAGTTCTATTTGGAGATTTTTTTTTTTTTTTTTTTTTTACACAAAAAACACTTACAAAAGTAGATTTGTGTGGTAAGAAGCAAGAATGGATGGCAATGGGGGCAAGATTCCATTACTCCTAAGTCAATTGGCTGTAGAATATAGAAGGCTTCTTCCTATAGCAGCAGAGAAAGGCACTAAAGTGGCCGCTGATTTCCCCAAATTGCTCAGAGTCTGTAGCTAATGTCACAGCTTTGAGCAACTGAGCTTGCTGCCCCTCTTGTCCTCCTGGCCCTGGAAGCTGACACTACAAGCCTGCAGGAATCCATGGTTCCCCAGGCAACAGAGGGATGATTTCTTGAACCTTGAGGACCAGACACCTTCTGATTACCTGTTTATCTGTAGCAATGTGATGGGTGAAAAGGTCGGCAGGTGTCTGCACTTAGAAACGGAGGGGGTCTTTGTATCTCTAAGACTTACGGAGAGGGTCATACAGGTGGCAGGTGTTCAGAAAAACTTTTAAAATGGTGGCAAATGCCTTAGGCAAATAAAAAGGTATTGACAATTTACATTCTCTCTATATATAATATCTAAATAGGTGAGCCTTAGCTTCAACTATCTGCTTTCATAAAATATCTTCCCATTGCCGAAGAAGAGGAGTGTGTGTGTGTGTGTGTGTGTGTGTGTGTGTGTGTGTGTGTGTGTTTCTCTTTCATCTCTAAGATTAGATACTGTACCATGTGAGGCCATTCTTCATTATGTAGTCATTTGGTTCTCTGTTGTCCTTGTGAGCCTCACAGCCTTATTATATATTGGATGCTTTTCACTGGTTCTATAATGAAGGAGCAATTTGTCTCCAGATCCAAACCTAGGTATAGTGACCTAGCTTTACGTCTGGCCTTGAGCATCCAGAGAATGTTAAAATACCCAAGAGTATAGAAAACCTCAGAGGTCACAAAAAGGAAAGAAGACCTCGTGCCTTTCATGAATGTCTGGAGTGTGCAGAAGAACAAGAGACACTACAGGAAATCACAATCACCAAGATCATACTGTCTGACTGCAGCTGCCACCTGCCCTTCCTCCCCAAGCTTCTGCAGACAGATTTCGCTGTATCTCAGGGCCTGAGACTCTTCTAATTATCTCATTTAAATTTCCCAGCACTATGAAAGCCACTGACTTTCATCTAAATGGCAATGGAACCACAGCTTTGATCACTTAAGGCCCTTTCTGGGGCCATGTATTGATGCATTTAAGGAAATGGAATTTAAGGAAACAGATGAATACTCTGCCTTGATTGGAAAACAGATTCTCATAAGCCATATGGGGAACATGTAGGGAACCTGTGAGTAGTAAACCTATTCTACCTGATTCAAGATCCTGAGTTCCCAGCCACTTGAATTTGAGGGGGGCAGGGGAGGACATTAGTAACATTTAAAATCCCGTGATTCCAAAATAGGTTACTGCATTTCTCAAAGGCCTGTTTGGCTCCTAGCCTTGTGCCACAAGCCTGGTGGGTCTATTCATTCTCAAGGTGCTTATTCCTCCCCCCCCACATCCCTAGACTTCCCAAGATAGATGCAGCTCTGAGACAGGAGCATTACTAAGATGGGTGTCCTTTTGGACACTCCAGCAGGGAGCTTTGCTGTTGTCCACAGACCCTCACTGAAATCTCCATTTTAAGAGGCTAAGAGTTCTTAGTTCCCTTTAATGTACACACCACTGTGACCCACAGAGCCATCCTGTTCTTGGGTCAGTCTAATGTGACCTCCCAGGTGTGAAACGACAGTGAGTCTTGAAGTCAGCACTGGACTGGGGATATGGCCATCCAGGCACTTGTTTCCTCTGTGCCCCTGGGTCAGTAACTTTGGGAAAGGCAACCCTCTCAGTCTGAGCTCTCTTTTTCACGATGGAAGAGCGACGGCAGTGGTCTTGCCTGAGGTGAAAGATAGGTAAGGATTAAACCGGGTGTTCTTAACAAGAAGTTGTTTTTCTGCAGAGGGGACACTTTACCATGTCTTGGCATGTTTAGTTGTCATAACTAGGCTCAGGAGACATAACAGCAGAAAGACAGCAAGGTTCAGGGTGGCTGCTAAACACACCCACAAGACAGACTCAACAATAAGGTCTTTAGCCAGTGTCAAGTTCAAGTTGAGACATGATCTGTTTAATCCGTTTTAGGGGCAGCAGCAGGCAGACTGGGAGACTATTGTACTGTCTGTCATAGGTAAAAACTAAGACAGCCACACCACCATGGTCCTGAAGTTCCTTTGCTTGCTCTGTTCAAAGGCTACCATGGCCTCTACAAACCCTCTCACAGATACTGGAGCCCATAAGTTCATCCTCACCAAGGGCATTGGTACTATGGCACTTTCCTCTTGTCTTCCGAGAGGCTTCATGAAAGCATGGCTCTGTGTGTTGATACTGGCCCTGATATTTAGAAGGAGCCTGATGGATGAAAGGTTTAAAAGAAAATACTACCAGCATGGCCACACTATTGCTTGGCTCTTTCTAAACATACATAAATTTTTAGAAAACCTCGGGAAGATGAGTGAAGGTAAGATGTTATATACAGAACAACAAAAGGGAAAGGCAGGTTAATTTTACAACTGAAATTTTTTCAGACAGAAATAAGAGGCAATTATTAAATAAATGGGCACCAACCACCAAAAAGATAAGAGGTTGAGAGTAACAAAACAAGCCTATAACGCCTGAGATTTAATGACTCTAGAAGGCAAAGGCTTTGAGAGGCTACTGAACAAAAAGTAAAAGATCAGGGAAAAAAAAAAAAAAAGGTGAAGCCCAGAAATTTAGTGTGAGGAAAGCTGCTGAGGATCTAGCTTAGTGGCAGGGTGTGTTCTCAGCATGTGCAGGTTCTGAATTTGAGCTCCAGCATTAAATAAATAGTAAAGTAACATATTTAAAATATGTTTGACATTAGAAAAGAGCAAAGAAAAAATTGAAAAAAAATGTGATTTTTCAAATCTCGAAGGTATCTTTCTTTCATGCAAATAGGCTAGTCCCTAGGAACCATACAGGAGGAGAAGAAAAATGAAGGAACTCATTGGAGAAAGACAGAAGGTGATGGCTGAGGCTGAGCCCTACACGGTTCTCATCCTCCATCCTGGAGTCATGACAGGGTTCCTCAGGATGGAAAAATGGCTGCAGCATCATGTGCAAAGACAGCCATCCTTCACAGTTCTTGCTACAAAGACTTGAGATATGAGGACCCTAGGCTGATGTATAGAGGCACTGTCCCCAGGCAAAAGGCATTAGTGGGGTATCGAAAGTCATGAATCCACAAGGCCAGTTCCTCCTGTTCATTCTTGAACCCTCTATTAAAAATAGAGCACTGAACAGGCCCCTGAATAACCAACTCCCATTGGATTTTCTTTTTTAAAATATTGTCTTACTTTTCTAAGTGTTTGGCCTGCATGTTGTCTGCGCACCGCGAGGATTCCTGGTGTTTGTGGCAGTCAGAAGAGAGCATTGGATTCTCTGGAAATGGAGTTACAGTGTATGGTGTGCCATGGAGTTGGTGCTGGGTCACATAGAAAGGTAACCAGGGTTCGCAACTCCTGAGCCAGCCCCTGCCATTTGCTTGCATTCTTGATTCTTCATCAATGCTCATTTCATTGGAAAATGAAACAAAGAATGAAACGTTTGTAATAGCATGGGCCTAGGTTCAATCCCCACCCTGCCAACGGCTAGCTTTACAATTTTAATACTTTTATTTCAATTCCCTGATATCAAAAAAGGGCTTTAGAAAGTCTACCCCTCTTAATTATACAAACAAAAACATTTTCTAGGATGTGAGCCATAGTTGGGGCCATAAAGAATTTCTTATTTGCCTTTCTGTCCTCAATATTTGGTAAGTTGCCCAGGATATGTTAAATGTTGAGTGTGTCTGAAGATAATAAAAATAAAAGCCAAGTTTTGAATATTGCACTGTGATATGCCAGGAATTATGCTGTACTTCTTATTTTGGTTACATCTGTTAATCTGTAAAACATGTCCATTAGGTTTGATGCATCATTAACCGTGTTGCAGAGTAAGTTTATGGGTAACTTTCCCAAGAGCTAGCTAGTTTTCAGTTTTTTCAAAATAGTTAATGAGTTAATGCATGCCCAGGTGTTTCAACAAGCCCAGGAGTCAAGACAGGCTATGTGTGAACTGAAGAGTGGCCAAAATATCTATGACACCCATACAGCATTCCTGGGAACTCTGCTCTGAAAATACCTCACCCACCTAGCATCCATACTTAGAGACCCTGAAATCACAGTGTGAGGCCATCTCAGTTTGTTCAGGATCCTCTCACTCCTGATGTTCTGCAGGAGGCTATACCAGGTATTCTGCTGGAGAGCACTGAACACCTATTCGGTCTGGGGTGGGAGGGCTAAGTGCTGCTTATAATACCTGGTATCTTCAAAAGTGTAGCTTGATTGTATACCTGGTATGTACTGTGCTCTACAGGGGAAGAGAGGCAGAGACCAGCTTAAAAGTATTAGAAGAGCAGCTAAAGACAGTCTAAAGGGAAGGAAGGATGGCTGTATGGAGGGGCAGATTCTTTAGTCTGAGAATTCTTGTCTTAGGGAGCCCAATGCTGGACTCCTCAATGTCGTCCCTCTGCTTCCCTGTCTAGAAGCTGCCTGCTGGAGAGATTCTTTGAGCAGCTGCTACTCCAGATGAACATCTAAGGCCATGTTATCCCTGCAATTAGCATAATATACTGGAACATTACCATTAATCCTAGAGTCTAGGCAAAACCATCAAATAAAAGTGTGCCAAGTTGGTCTTCCCAGCACCTACTGGACACTCAGTAAAACATTCCAGGCAAGTAGACAGGCTGGAAGACAGATAGACAGAACCCCTCCCCTACACCCACACAAACATACCCACTCCTCATTCTTCCTCTTGTTTTCAACACAAAGGGCAAACTAGGCTGGGATAAATCTCTTAATTGTTTTTTTTGGGCGGTGGATGGAAAGAAGATTTTAATGACAAAGTGGCAAGAAAACATAGCAGCAAAAAAAAAAAAAAATCAGCTTTTAGAATTCACTCAGTTTTGCTGAAGAAAACAGGAAAGATGAGCAAGAAATGAGGCTTAATTTTAATGAAGGGAAATTTGAAGCTAAGTAAAGAAATTACAGGAAGTGGGAGCACTTGGGATTCAGGCAAGAGCAAAGCCTCACATTGCATTATGACGGACAAGATTTTGTTCTTTAAGATAGAACATAAAAGGCTGAGGCAGAGAGCTCTATGCAAACCCTAACAGAGGTCCTGAAGTACAGGAGGGAAGGCCCCACTTTCTTCCCAGAGGAGCTCTGGGGAGGTCAACTGAGGATACATCCTTCTGCGCAATTCTTGCAGTTCCTAGTTCTCTTCCATATGAGTGCTTGAAACACGGGAATGTGTTGTGTATCTTGGCAAGGAGTCATCCTCCTGCTTGAAGCAACTAGATCAGATTTCCCAATAATGAATTCCTGTGACAGCTTTAGTCCATTAGTGTTTACCTTGTAAAGGATTCAAATTGTATAAATTTTGTAAAATTGTGTTTTAATATCTTAAAAGTATAATGTATGCATGAACATAAATATACATATGCATCTCATTCTTCAGTTTTTGGTTTTTTTATACATGGGTGGGTGGAAAAAGAGAGAGAGAGAGAGTATGTGTGTGTTCATGTTAGCTTATTAAATCACAAGAAGATTATGGATGGTCTCCAGATGATGTGGCTCTTCCATTCTAGTATCTGGGAAGACTTGAAGCATGCTTCTGAATACTTAAGTGCATGCTAGAAGCTCAAGATCCCTCCCCATGAAGGCTGGTTGCTGACTTGGTTCCATGCTCTGAATAACTGTTCATCACTTCGAGGACTAAACCTGCACACCTCCCTATTCTCTCCACTCAGACTCCTCCCTAACCTCCTACAGAATCTGCAAAGATGTAGGAATCTCGGAGTGAATATAATGCTTGCAAATCTGAATTATAGGTGCAGAAAAAGACCTAGAATAAATGGAGGGTGTGTGATACTTTATTTAAAATATATACAAAGGGAGTTATATTTAGAATACTTTATCTTCTCCCTATATACCCAGCATATGACATACATACTATTCCTTCTGTAAAATACTATCTATTAATCTGAATACATACTCTAGATGTATAATAGCATATATTTTCATAGACATTATTTCAATAAATTTAATATGGAGAGTAATAAAGATACACTATTTTTCTATGTACAGTACTATATACCAATCTGTAGTTTTTTAAATGTATTTTGTATATAGCATTTCTGCTATATAAAATGTCACATGCTACTTGTCCTTCTTTTTTTTTTTTTGTCAACATGATACAAACCAGTCCACTGTGGGTAGTGCTATCCCTGAACAGTTGACTCTGGGCTATATTAAGAAATCAAGATGAGAAAGCCATAGAGGGCAAGCCAGTAAGCAGCACTCCTCCATGGACTCAGATTCTATTCCTGCCTCCAGGTTCCTGCCCCTGGCTCCCATCAGTAGTAAATGGGATGTGACATGAAAATATGAGCCACACGAACCCTCTCCTCCCCAAGTTGTTTTCAGTCCACAATTTAATCACAGAAACAAAGAAGAAAATTAGGACAGTACTCTATGTATATTTGACATAATCTATAATATAATTATAAATTGACTACAATTGTAGGCACATGCACACACACACACACACACACACACACACACACACACACACACACAACTGCAACCTGATTCACTGCAACATGAAAGTTGGCATTTGATCCCCTACTGAAGTATGAACCAACCTTAGCTTCTTCAGGTGTAGAGATGGTGGCTCCCATTTGGACCTGAGCAGAGGACAGGTCTGTGGGGCTGATTCTCAGTGGGGCTGATTTTCAGTGGGGCTGACAGCCCCTAACAAAACCTACTGGCTGGAAGGCTGCTGAGGCTCTGAGCATGTTTTCTGAAAACGATTTCCACTCTTCCCAGGTAATATGGTTTTGTGTAGAAACCGAACTTTTCATTTTACTAGAAGGCCTGGAAAATTGTGGACAACAGGGTTTGTCTACCTCTTAATGCCAGTCCTGAATTCTCGGTTCTTTTTTGCTTTGCAGAGGGCGGCTATCCTTAAAGAGTGGGACATGCCGTTCTTCTTCTCTTTTTTTTTAATCTCTTGCAGAAATGCTTTACACCTTGGGGCTGGGTGATATGGAGGCAATCTCTTCAGGCCATGCATCGAATAAATAGGCAGGTATCTGACAACATTCTCAGTCAATGGCAAAATCCAAAACACAGATCCCAAACCAGAAAACAGACCCTCTCCAGATAATTTGGGGAGAGCCACAAAATGCTGAAGTAAATCCTTATCAGGAATTTTAATGAGCAAAAATAAAATATGAAATCTGTGTGATTAAAATCAAATCTTTCCCCTTCTGCTCAGCGAGCACAGGCTGCCAGAATGAAGGCACAGGCAGGCACTGGGAGGCCCTTTGTATTTAATTACTGCCAGGATTTTTCTCAGTTCAAAGCTCTCTCTCTCAAGCCTCCACAGGGGTAATAGAGAACTCTAGAGAGTAAATAAGCTCTCCTCTGTGTGATTTGGAGTACTGGACAGCAGACAATAAACAAACGTCGAGAGACCCAGGCCAATTTGTCTTACTTTACACGCCTGCTAGGACGGGGTCCCACGTGAAGTGTGGTGAAAGCAGCTCCACTCTGCAGTGCCTCCCTTCATCTGCACACTCAGTCCTGGACACTTTGTCTCCTTTAGATTTTCCTAAATCTATAGCCTTCTCAGTGTTCTGGGGACCGGGGGGGGGGGGCATCTATCTGCACATCATGTGTCACCTATCATCCTGGAGGTGGTATTACTTTCTCCTGCCTGGTTGACACCTCTGCCAATTTGGCGATGGAGAGTTCTCACAGTCCCTGCTCTGAACTCTGGATGCTGATGGATCAGTACCAATAGTCTGGACCCCAAACAATTCTCTTTAGTTCTTACTCATCACAGCATGATGACTTTTGTGGGGATGCCTTGGCAGCATGTTAATTTAATTTCCACCACAGTGCTACCTCTTTAGTTCATATTGTCTTTCCATATACATTCTGTTCTGTTTTGCTCCAAGTACTGATTTCATCCTCTGAGTCTGTATTGAAGAGAGAGGGTGTCTCGTGTAAGTATGAGAACCGAATAGACCACAAGTGGGCTGCCAGGACCCTTCGGAAATCGAATCTTTTGCTTCTTGGCAGAGAAGGTGATAATTGATGTTTTGCCACTAGACACCCTAGTGGGGAGTGTGATGCTGGGACAGCTCTAGACTTTGGCAGGGTCCATTTTCCCAGCTTGTTTGTGTGAATGGGAGTGAAATGAGATGGTAGGATTGGACCACAGGTTTCCATGTCCCTGGATAGTGGTGGCCAAAACATCACGCAAATACATCTCTTTCCTGTTATTTAGTTCAACTCTTGCCATGTGTTCTAGTAGATAGATTCTTATTTTAATTTTGTCCTTTAATAATAGTAACTTAATTTTTATATAGTAGGCTTTGTGTAAATAGCCAGGGAGAAATACCGCATCTGCAATCACTCAGTTGCTTATTCATTCTTTCAAGAAATATTGGTTGAACAGATGTTATGTGTCTGGCGCTGTGCTAATCTCTGGGAATAAAGCAGCAGGGTAGATTGGGACATGACAGCTTGGACAACAAAATGGACATAGAGAATTGAGCAGCTTTGGGGGAAATATCTGGGAGCACTCACTGATGGATGGATGAAGGCAGTGGGTAATAAATAGTTCTTGTATTACTGGCTTTGGCAATTAAATCAATGATGGAGCATATATGTGGCCTGGGGAAGAGGAAAGGATGCTTGTCAAATGCTCTAGGGCATTTTACTGTCTGATCTTTAATCCAATTGCTTAATCGGTATAAACTGTATTCAACTAGTTTAAAGTGTAATTTTTTTTCTAATCTGGTTGCTTACTCTTATTAAAGATGTGTATCTGGAAGATAAGGCCCAAGCATTTATGTTTGTGAAAGGTCCTCAGATGCCCTCTAGCATATCCCCAATGGGAAATATCACTAAAGAATGTAAAAATAAATAGATACTTGTAGGATTATGTGTAGGAGAACAAGGGTAGGGAGAGGTATACTGTACAGAACAGATTTTAATATTTTTATGAACAGAGCATAAATAAATGGGCAAATACACTGGATGAGAAAAACCACATGATTTATCTTTAATGTTGGCCATTGTTAAGTAATTTGGGAATATTTTCTATTTCTCTTCTATTTTTATACATTGGACTTTTGTTCAAGTGAACAACTGAAGTTACCATAGCATATCAATATACAATCCTGTGTGTTTCCATGTGCATCTGTATAATTTTATTTCTTTGGTTTGGCACTGAAGTTTTTGACGTTGTCTGGTTCCATATGTCATCTAACTGGAGTCTAGAGTTGTGTGCTGTGGTCATACATACTCATGTCCACTCTCAGGCTTGAAAGAATCACATTGACATTGTTATTTCCATAAGGGTCAGCACCATGACCCACATGTTTGAGCTTTGAAATGGCAGATTAGCACTTAGTATTGTATTATATAGATGTCAAACAAATTGGAGTAATACCTAATCCTCATTGATATAAAGTGATAAGGCATATGGGTATTTACTATGTGATGAAGATGAAGTGTTTTTTTTTGTCTGTTTGTTTGTTTGTTTTTGTTTTTGCCAGAGAACAGCATAGTATTCCTGGTTAGAACAACCAAAAGTTCTCTGAAAGAGCCACATCTGTGTGGAAGTCTCTACAAACTTACGGTAACTCCCATGATGGTGGAGAATTGGAATACTGCAGATGGAGAGCCCTATTGGACTGCCATTGGTCTCCTTAATAGCTATTTATCACCCAGCTCTGTATCTGACCAAATATTCTTTCAACTATCATGTTAAATCTTTGGAGCCTAGTAACTTAGCAGACTCTTAGTCTCTACCAAGGCAAAGCTAAGAATGTCTAAGAATGGTTTCAGATGACATACGGAGCCTATAGCAAAGACTCCCACTTTCCTGGGACTCACCAGTGTTGTTTAGGGAATTGACTGATTTGTGGCTTTCTTTTGTTCTGTGACTATAAAATCCTCATGCAACCATTCCCATTTTGGAAAATGCCATCCAAATCAACCGGAGTCTGTGTTCCTGGGCCAAAGTAGCTGATATTTGGCTTAGAAAAAGCCATCTCTTACTCCCTTTGGATTGAGAACTGTACTTTGCATCTTGCTCAGTCCCCTTACAGGGTAAATGCCACAAAATTAGGAACAGAGGAAATACTTTAGAACAAACACACATACGTACATAAATATATACACATTAGTCCCTCCACATATACACACATAGACCTAGATGCATATACTTACACATTCACAAGAAGTCCTATACACACAAACACACAGTGTGCACTTGCTCAGCCTTGTATGTGCTGACAGTCTGATATGGTCTATTTTCCAATGCATCATCCCAAACAACTATAAATTGAATCAATTTGACTAAAATCAATGCCCTTTTGTAGCACTGCTCAAACTCTAAGTGGAAGTGAAGGCTTTGAAGCTGTTTTCCCTGGGTAAATGAGGCACTTGGGGAGCTTTTGATGGCAGCAGGAGCCTGTGGCTCCTCCCCTGTCCAGCAAGGTACCCTCTTCCCAGAAGCTGGGAAGTAATTAGGAAGCAGGCATAGAAATACATTACAGGTTTTACTTTTTTGGAAAATATTTCTTCCTCTGGATCCTCAATACCCTCTGGGTCTTTGTCCCTTGACACCATGAGTTGTGATATTAGTGACAGCAGATACTGTGACCTAGGCCTTAGGTAGTCAAGGGCTGACAGATGATTTAAGCCCTTGAGAAAGAGACTTACAGGATTCCTCATGTCTTCCTTGAAAGCAAATGGGTTTTTCTCTTTGAGTTAGCTACCCACAGGACTGGCCACAACTCAAAGCCAGCCTACTCTGCTCTCATCACATCCAGGGAAGATGACCAGACACAGAGTCCCACAAAACCCTTCTGGACAGTACATCCAGCAGAGTCATTCTTTTTATTTTATTTATTTTTTTATTTTTTGGAGCTGAGGACCGAACCCAGGGCCTTGTGCTTGCTAGGCAAGTGCTCTACCACGAGCTAAATCCCCAACCCCCACAGAGTCATTCTTATGGGAGAAAGCAGAGGGCGTGTGGGGCTAGTAAAAGCATCTAGTTCTAAACTGTGGGGTGGCTGTCTCTTTATTAGCTCACTGGGAGTTTCCAGAGAGGACCATGTTTTCAAAGTGTTTCTTTTTGCGGTTATAAAATGTGTGCTTTAGTGGAATATGAACATTCTGGCAAATTCCTTTTAATTTGCGAAGGAGGAAGATGGAGGTAAGAGTTAATATGGATTAGATATTTGTGATTCGGACTCTGATACTTGCTACATAATAACTTGTGTACAACACGTACTCCGGTCCGTACTACATGCAAATCATCTCATTTAATTACAAGAAACTGTGTCAGATGGGGTTACTGCTCGTATTTTGTATGTAAGGAAAGACAATCAGAGAAGAAAACATATCAAACCCTTCACACAAGTTGATTCCAAGATGCAAAACCTGCTCTGCTGGACTAACTCCAAGGACATAGGATCCAGAAAGTGGCTCTTGGACAGGAGGGGGAAGAGAGGGGACAGAGGGAAGCAGAAGGGAAAACATCCAGGCTCCCTTTCAAGTAGATTGTTAATTAAATTTAAAAAATAAATGGCAGAATCATACAAATCAAGCATGTCATTCAATGAGTTTGGGTACATGTTGGGAGAAAATACATTTTAATAATTCCAAACTATCAGGTGAAGTGAGAAAATGGCTCCCAGGAATGAGGAATGCATCTCTTCAGCATGCTTTGATGGGGAGTTCAGCTTCTCTGCCATTGGTATTCATATCATGGAGAGGATGAGGCCATTTCAAAGCCAGCCTGTCTGAGGCATTTTCTGGGAAGCTTTGAAGGTGAAAGAATGTGAGTCCATACTAACTCAATGCAAATGTCTTGGAAATTCCAGAAAATGATGTTGTCTTTAACAAGACAGATGGATGAGGCCAAAGATTCATGTTGGCCCTGTAGAATCATGGGTCTCCTTTTCTTATTCTCACCTGTAGGAGTCTTCAGCTGTAAGCTTGGTGCTCTCAGGCTGGGGATATTGTAACAGTGGTGACTCTGTTTCTTGCTTTAGACATTTCTGAACTCACTGTGCAAGTGAAGAAGGTCAGTCAGCTCCCAGTCAGGCTCAGGCATAGAGAAAAGAGAAAATCGGCCAAGAAGAGCCTTAGAGAGAGGACACAGTGTAAGAAGTTGTTTGGCTGGGTGATGCCTATGGATCTGGGTGGTTAGAGGATCCAGAAAGTAAGTGTCATCATCAATTATGGCAGCACCTTAGTTTGTGGGCACTCTTCTTTGGGGGAACACTGCAGCCAGGTTGGTATTAGGGAGAACACATTCCAAGCCATTCTAGAAAATGAATTTTAGCAAGGAATTTGCATCTCATCAAGAGCTCTAGAGAAGCTGCTTATAGTTAAAGGGGGATTGGACTACAGCTGGGTGGCCTGTGAACTGTGTCCAATGTACCACCTCCAAGGCAGCCCTGGTGATAAAGAATGCTCTGATTTTCCATTCACAGGCATCTCACCTGGGTGCTTAACTCGGCTGGGCTGTTTGAATGTCTTAGCTTGTCAACATGATGTGCCATGAATTTTAAAGAGCAAGCACTGATTAATGTCCTCGGTTAAAATGATCACGTTGGAAGAAAAATAAAAAGCCTCAGGTTTTAGACCAGTGAAATCATGAGATGTTGGGTAAAGCAAGTTTGAATATCAAGGATGTATTTGATCCAGCTGCCTAAGACTATGAAATCTACAGTGTGTTGACTGGAGCTCTTTGTGATCATGTGGTTCTAAATGAGACAGTGTCTTAAGGAGTTATTTAAAACAAACAAACAAACAAACAAAAACAAAAACAAAAAACAAAAAAAAAAATAACCAGAGCCAGGAAGTAGTTAGAGAGATATAAGCAGCTTTTATTCAGAGTTTTTGCAAGGTCTAGGGACACAATCTGAGTCTTGAAAGCAGCTAGGATGGTGCTGGCAAAATGGCTCAGCTGGTAAAAACTCTTGCTGCTTAACTTGAAAACCCAAGTCCAATTCCCCAGATGCACATGATTGAAGAGGAGAAAGCTGACTCCCCCAAGTTGTCCTCCACATGTCCACTCTGGAATGCATGTGTACATGAGTGCATGTGCACACACACAAAACAAACAAGCAAATGAATAATGTGATTTTGTTTTCAGAAACAGGAGAAAGCTATCAGTATAGCACTGTGCTTAATGACAAACATACCTTGCACAATTAGAAATTTGAAGTCAAGTAGCAAGGTGGCAGAATAGCAATAGGAGTCGTTAAGAGTAAAGGGGATTGTGGTCAAGCTGAAGGCAATGCAGGAGAGCAGGGCATCATCTTGGATATGATACAGAGTATAGAATCCAATCATGCACTGAAGATAATCTCAATATAAAAGAGATCTTTGTCAGAACTGCATTTTACAAGATAGTCCTAAGACGGGAATCAGGACACTGATGTTTAGACAAGCAAAGAATCTGTTGTCAACATAGAGGGTTGTAGTAGGAGGTTCAAGAGCAACAACTTAGTTCTTATAAAATGCCTAGGATGAAGCATCTGCTGCAAACTCTGAAGCAGCAAGTCATGCATGGTGTCTGTCATGAAGAACACTTCCTTGGACCTTTGCCCGAGGCCAAGTAACCTACCAGATCTTCAAGTAACCTAACTCTCTGACCTTCAGTCTTCTCACCTTTATGTAAATGGGACTACTGATAATTGTATGTGCCTCCTAGATATCCTGGAGGTATAGATTGACTTGGGCCTTAGAGGAGACTTGACAATAGAGTCAAGGAGCATGAGCTGTAGCCACAATCTTTTAAGACATCAAAAACAGCATGAGCTTGCAGTGGGGCTATCAAGTTAGCATGGGCATGAGCTAGCTGTTTTGCTAGTGCCTGGACACTGCTGCTGTGTACATAGAAGAGAGAGTATAGTTTCCACTGCTTAATATACTGGTTGTTGCTGAGCCTTTGTCTCCTTTATTTATTTGTTTGTTTGTTTTGATGTTGTTGTTACTAGTGGTGGTAGTGTGTGTGTTGTTGTTGATGTAAATGGCACCCAGGACCTAACATATTCTAGGCAAAGTCTCTACCATTGAATCACATCCCCATTCCCACTGTTTCTCAAGATTTTCTTGAGGAAGTATCTCCCTAGGTAATTTATTTATTCTACAGTAGATGGTTTTCAAGTTTTAAAACCAAGTAAACATGCTTACATCCTTCTCCCGGTTCTCAGGTAATATTATATCCTTCTGAGGTCTTTGATGTGGTTGAAGACTAGATAGTTATAATTTCCTCAGTTATGATAAAAGATAAGTTAGATATAAAACCTTAGACTCACAAATATAAGATAGATAGGATATCTTCTTTAATATTGTAACTGTAATTCTTGCTTGATGATTGTTTTGTTATATGTAATTGTACTATGTAAAAGTTAAAACCTTCCTTTAAAAAAAAAAAAAAAGAAAAGGGGAAGTGCTGTGGATATCGCTCTGTGTAAATAAAGTTCTGATTGGCCAGTGGCCAGGCAGGAAGTATAGGCGGGACAAGAGAGAAGAGAATTCTGGGAGGTAGAAGGCTGGGTGGAAAAAGACACCGCCAGCTGCCGCCATAACAAGATGTAAGGTACAGGTAAGCCACGAGCCATGTGGCAAAGTATAGATTAATAGAAATGGGTTAATTTAAGATAGGAGAAGTAGATAACAAGAAGCCTGCCACGGCCATACAGTTTCTAAACAATGTAAGTTTCTGTGTGTTTACTTGGTTGGTTTTGAGCATCTATGGGCCTGGCAGGTGAGAGAGATTTGTCCTGACTGGGCCAGGCAGAAAAATTCTAACTACACTCTAATCTTTAGCTTTTCTTGTATTCTTTCCTACATGTTGTACTTTACTAACATGGCATTTGCTTACACATATACATATATCATTGTGTAGATTGCATATATGAAGGAGAATATGCAGGGGCTTTTTTTTGAGACTGTGTAACTTCACTTAAGATTATACATTCTAAGTCCATCAATTTTCCTTCAAATTTTATGATTTTACTTTCCTTTAGAGGCAAATAGTGTATTTGTATTATATAAATATTAATATGTATACAACACACATATATTAAAATTTTATTATCATTTCATCTGTTGAGGACAACTAGGTTGATTCCACTTTTTTGCCATAGTGAATAAAGTAGCAATAAAAGACCATTTATGTTTTATAAATAATTATTGTTTATAAAAATCTAAACAAAACTAAGATTTAATGAAATGCAGTAGTTGAACCAAGTTTAAGAAAATAGACCTCAAGTATTGAAAAGAAAGTTCATGGGAGGCCGTATGATAAAACCATCATTTCTTTAATAGCTCATGCTTTTTCTAGGGCAAGGCTCTATCACTGAGTCACATCTCCTTCCGTTTGTAGCCCATCAGGCACACTGATGACATAGTGTATGCCTATTCACGCTGGCGAACAAACCTGAAGGCCAGTGTCTAAGGTCAAATGTTAAGATTCATAAACCATGGTTTCTAATCCCCGTTCTGCTATCCACAGAGGCAGATTCAGAAGTGACCGATGCCTTTTCTTTCTGAGTGTGTGTGCTGCTTGAGCTGAGACCTCAGCTTTTCATCCTCTTCATCCTTGCATTGCCTGTCTGGCTTGAGCTGAGACCTCAGCTTTTCATCCTCCTCATCCTTGCATTGCCTGTCTGTTGACCACTTTCTTCTCTGCACTGGCCTCATTGCCCTTGCTCCTGTTCAGGCACAGGGAACAGAGCCCATCTCTGCCAGGCTCATACCTGCCTCCCTTCCTACAAGGCTCTTCCTGTCTACTCAAACTCCCACTCTCGCCCCTCTTCCTGCTCTTCTACACCCTCCCCCCTCACCCTCCCTATGACATCTGTTTCCTCTAGCATTGCCGCTGTCTGTTACAATCTACTTCCTTACTCATCTCTGCCCCTCTTTGGAAGAGGCACAGTAAACACAAGCAACCTTGAGTATGGTGTCCTCACCCTATCCTTCAAGTCTACACCAGCACTTACCACATAGAAGAAGCTTAATAAACAGGTGTTGCCTTAGTCCACCGATGAGTGGGGTGCTTGTTCTGAGTCACATCTGGCAGAAAGGAAGCTGAAACAGTGTGAGATGACTTCACAGCTCACAGGTACAAAGGGGGGACTTTGCTCTGAGGTGGTTTTAGGAAGAATGAGACTTCCTAGTTCAATATTGGTGGGGAGGGGCTTGCTCAGATGCCAATCCAGTGTATATGCTGCTGTGTCCATTCTCCAAAGGGGCAGGCTGTTCAGTGGTCAAAGCTATTTTGTGAGCAAATGAGTTTCACAGCACTCAAGTTAATATAATGTCACAAGAGTAATATGTCCAATGCCGATGGGGCCGACTGACTTTTATTGCCATTAGATTCCACTTCAGAAGCTGCACGTGCATTAAGCTTCATATTTTAAGAGGGAAGGTAGATGCATGACTTTCTGAGACCCATTTGATGTCTTCATTTTTTAAGGTTAAGAAAATACTAAGTAAAGCATTGCTAGAGAAAGGCAGAGGAACATTCATGCCATTTATTTTAATGAATGTACAAGGTCCCCTTTCTATCTTTTTCAACTAGTTTTTCTTATTTGAGTTTATAGTTTTATAGTTTACTATATACACACACACATATACACCACACATAAGCATACACAAGTGTACCACACATACTACACATATCACATGCCCTTGTACATACCACACATGTGTTCACACATGCATACACATATGCTACATATGCCATGACATATACATATATATACACATATGTACACAGAGAGACTTGGTACATAAAATAATCACACACCACTCATTTGCATATATAGGAACATATATGTACTATCCACAGGTACCACACACACAGGCACACATATGCATACACACGAACACAATACCCTGCATACATATTATTTACCACACACATAACACCATTAAAACACGCATCACACATACACCACACACAGAGACAAACTCATATACACCACGTACAGGTACACACACATACACTATACACAGGTGCACACACATACACCACACACACACACACACACACACACACAAAGTCACACTCATGTACACCACACACAGACACACACACATAGAGCACACATAAGCACACACATGCTGAGGTGTGGTTTTCAAGGTTCTATCATGTTTATCAAATATTTCAGATGAAACGATATGTTCATCTGTTACACTGATTGCCAAGATTGCAGTACGACAACAAACATTATTTGGGGATTAGAAGCTGAAATCACAGCCCACTCTCTTTGCTTCCTACAGTGATGAACAGACGCATGTTAATTTTCCCCAGCAATGTCCATGACTTGAGAGCTGTGGACTCCAGGAGCATTCTTGTCATAACAACATGCCTGATGGCTCTGTGCTGGACACAACTGAGACACTCTTCTGTGGAGAAGTCACACCATCATGGCCCCCAGGCTGTAACCTGTAATGGTCGCAGCAACAGTGTGCTTTGGAGAATGTGGCTGCAGCTATAGTGCCAAACAGTGGCAGCAGGCAGTTTTCTCTCCCTGCTTATTATGGGGGAGAGCATGTAAAACAGTGGCAGAAGAGGGTTTGGGCTACAGACATCCTGAGCGACCCACTGCTTAATGAACAGTGTATGGAAGCCAGCCCACATTTCCAGAGCATAAAAATTGTATTAAGGTTTCAAAGTTTTCTGGAAAGCACATGTAGACAATCTATCTCACCTCCAACATACATATACACATATAACCTTCTCGTATTTATAGTTGGCCTGAGTTTGAAATTGCCAAGTTTTGTTATGAAGTTTAGTGTTTGGTGTAGAAGGTAGCTTATTAAGTCCAATGAATATTTAAAATGTTAGTTTTTATGATGTCCAAAATCATATTCTTATTGAGCTCCTCAAAGCATTATGCTAGTTTTTAATCACAGCCATAACTAATTTCCACAGACCCAGTGGCTTAGTATCTCTGGATTTTTTTTTTTTTTTATTTAAAATGCTGTATAAGGAGTCTGGCTTGACAGGTGGTGTTTGTGGGCTAATATTGGAGCATCAGTTGGACTGTGGTCCTCCTTGAGTCGTAAGAGAGGATCAATTTCTTCATTTCTATTACGTTTTTGAAGACTGCCTGCACCCCTTGGCTCCTGGCCCATTTATTCATACTCCATGCTAATATGTATGATCTGTCTTCAGTTATCACATCTCTTTCTTTGACATCAGCCTGGAAAACATTGGAGATGTTTCTAATGACCAGGTGAGAAAATTAGGACATTAGATAATGACATTCCCATCTTAAGCCCTTAATTTGATACATGTCATCATGCAAACTGCCATTTCCCATGTAAAGAAGCAATAATGCCATCATGGAAGGAAACCATGGCTTTGCTTAGGGAACATAATCCAAAACTAAGAAACAAGCATTGTTAACTGAAATCTGTCTCCATAATTTTGAGGCTACCAGCTTTGGAGTCAGGCAGATTTGAATTCAAATGCTGACACCTTCATTTGTGTATCCACCTACCCATTCATTCATTCATTCATTCATTCATCATTCACTCATTCATGCAAACATGCATTCATATTATACATATTTAGAGACTGCCTACTTAGTGCTATGCCTTGTTCTGGTTCCTGTGAATAAGACACACTTGCTTGTCCTGACACATTTTATTGCCCTAGAAGAGACAGACCAGACATGCATGGAAATACATCATGTAATGTCAGTCTGTGATAATACCATACAAATAAACAATGCTGAAAGCTTGTGCCATCCATGTATAGAAATTGTTCATAGTCGTCATGTGTTCATTCATTTATCCACATCACTGTCAAACATGTCCTTGAAACACTTAGAGGAAGCCAGGCATTATATAGAGTCTTCCCATGGAAGAACTACCCTTTGGTCATCAATATGCACCAGTGAGAGACGATGATTTCCTCATTGGTGGATGAGAAATGCATGGATCCAGGAAGATTCAGCTCACATGACAAAGCAAGCAACAGAACTACAGATTTTGGGGTGCCATTAGCCATGGAGTTTAGAAAATTCTCTTTCCTCTTTACCTGAGTATATTATCTTCCTTCCCCCTCTCCTGCTTTGTGCATTGTAGAGGGAGACTAAAGCCCAGAGCTGGGGTTTAAAACCCTTCATTTTCCTCCAGTCTTGAGATAATGCCTTTTCCTAGAGCTTCCACTAATTTTCTTTTGATCATTATGGGACTGTGCTATCTTTGATCAATCACTTAAATCTGTGTTTACACAGGCTTAGCCGAGGGACGAGTTGGACAATTACCCATGCCTCGGAACTAATTTCAACAGCCCACTTGGGGCTGCAGCTCTTTCTCTATTATTTCATTCTCTGCTCTAATGCAGAGCCTCGGGACACACAGACTGGGTGGAGAGAAGCAGAGGAGTGACTCTGTCATGTGAGTGTCCTCTGTGGTGAATGATATTCCGGGTTTGGTTTGGTTTTCTCTTTTGAAGAAGCATATATTTCTTCACTTGGTTAAAAGATATGTCTCATTACCTGCAGACATACATTACTTGAATATGTTTGCAATACAATATTTGAGAGAAATTTGGATATAGATGAATTCTGAACCTTTACAGAGCAAAAGCGTTTAGCATGTCGACCATCAGCTGACCACCTTCATTAATGGCCATCCTATAATGTGATTATATATTCTATATTCTATATTATATTTTTCTGTTTTTCTTACCCCAGGTACAATGCTGCTCTCAGTGGGAGTTAGTGAACCCACTGAGTAAATGCTGTGTGTCTGCTCTCTGGGCTTCCACCTCTCTCCTTAACACCACCTCTTGACAGAGCAGCTCCAGGACATCGGGTGGGGGGGGTTTATACATCCCCCACATATCTTGCCATTGTCTTGTTTCTAGGCTCAATTGCCTGTTGTGATCCTGACACCTCAGTTGCTGCAGAGCACAGACTTTGCTTCCCCTCTCAAACACCCCAAGACACTGGACTGGGCCCTTCCTTTGATCTACTGCTAGGCTGTGTTCACTCCTGAGGGTGGTCAGTCTACTGATCCCATCTCAGCCTCCTCCCTTGTTTGACCCCTCCAGATCATACATTTCCTGGAACCTGTGTTCTCTCTTCCTGTTTAGAGTGTATTTCGTTGGTGACTGGCTTTGACTTTATCAGCCCATTCCATTGTCCCTGAGCTTCTGTTTGGATGCCAGCTGGAGTTTGTGCTTTCAGACTCCTAAGACTCCATCACTAATGATGCTGTTTTGCTTGTCTGCATTCTCAAGAAAGTCTGAGCCAAATTCTCAATGCATCCAACACACTGTAGGGAAAACAAGCACATTATGTAACAGGAAGAATAAGTGTGAGGTCTGCATCTTTTCTTCTGCCTTTGCATCATCCATTCTCCCAGTTAAATATCTCTCCTCCCCAGTGTTGACCTCTGGGAGAACTCTGAGAAAAATGCCAGTAAGTGCAAAGACTACAAATTAGTAATCCCTAGCAATGCTTTAAAATGATGTTTCCCTTGCAAGTGTTAGCTTCAGAAAATCCACACTGCAAGGGGAGGAGGGAATATCTAGCCCATCAGTGGCAGAGCAGGTTTCGAGCACAATATCCTACTAAATGACACACATAAGGAGTTGGAGCTTGTAATACCTTTTATATTGCTGCCTGCCATCTGGTTGGCAATTGTTAAGCCTGAAATATTCAGGTAAGCTCTATTCTCTCAAATAGTGTGATGTGATGGGGATTCCAGCACCACCCGTCTTTTAAACATCATTAAATTTCACTGTTTTTCAGAACAAAGCAAACTGCACTAGCAGCATGTTTGCACAGCTTACACATCCCTTGGAAGTGTTGTGTTACAGAGGTGGAACTTCTACCCTGGGAGGAAGAAAGAGCAGGTTGTTTTGAGTTCTGTTTGTACCTGTAGGTCAGGATGAAGATTCACCATTTGACAGAAACTGGTGCATCCTCGCAGGCTGGGGAAGCATCTACACCTAGGAAGAAGTATGTCTAAATGTTGAGTGAGGGCTGTGGGAGGTAAAAACTACATAGCCTCCTCTTTCTTTTAAATGGTAGGCAAGGGAGAGGGCTAAGTAAAGCATTTCCTGTAATTTCATTTTCTTTGATTTCTTTTTTTTGGGGGGGTATGATTGTTGATGTTTTCTCTATTCTCTTAGAAGTATTGTGGGAAGTAAATGAGTCAGATATAGCCAATCATTATACCATGAAGTTTAAATGGATTTGAAGTTATCCATTCTTCCTAATTACTTAGATTAAAAAACATCTTTTAAGTGAAACTTGGTTTTCAAACACGATAGACTAAAAGAATAATATATACATAGAAATTTGTCTTAGATTTTTTAAATTCTTTTAAAAATATTTTTATTTTATAATTAACTTAATTTCACATTATCAGCCATGGATTCCCCCATCCTCCCTCCTCCCACCCCCCAGCTCTCCCCCCAATCCATCCCCCATTCCCACTTCCTCCAAGGCAAGGTCTCCCCTGGGGAGTCAGTCCAGCCTGGTAGAATCAGCTAAGGCAGGTCCAGTTCCCTACTCCCTACACCAAGGCTGAGCAAAGTGTCCCAGCATAAGCCCCAGGCTCTAAAAATCCAGCCCATGCACCAAGGACAGGTCCCACCCTGCTCTACTGCCTGGGGGCCTCCCAAACAGTTCAAGCTAATCAACTCTCTCACTTATCCAGAGGGCTTGGTCCAGTTCCATGGGAGCTCCTCAGCCATTGGTTCACAGTTCATGCAGTTCCACTAGTTTGGCTATTTGTCCCTGTGCTTCTTCCAATCATGGTCTACTGCTGTGAAAAAAAATCATGACCGAAAACAGCTTGGGGAGGGAAGGGTTTATTTCATCTTACACTTCCCAGTGGTAGTCCATCACTGGGGAAGTCATTGTAGGAACTCAAGGCAGGAAATGATGTAAAGGTCATAGTTGAGTGCTTCTTACTGTCTTGCTCCTCATGGCTTTCTCACCTTACGTTTGTTTTGTTTTGTTTCTTGAGACAAGGGTTTCTCTCTGAAACAGTCCTGGCTGTCCTGGAACTCACTCTGTAGACCACTCTGCCTTGAACTCACAGAGATCTGCCTGCCTCTGCCTCCCAGGTGCTGGGATTGAAAGCATGTGCCACTATCACCCAGCTCTCAGCTAACTTTTTTATAGAACCCAGGACCACCAGAATAAGGGTGGCACTACCCGCAGTGGGCTGGGCCTTCCCACATCAATCATCAGTGAAGAATGCAACACAGTCTTGTCTTGCCTACAGGCCATTCTTAGTGGGAGCTGTTTCCTCAGTTGAGGTTTCCTCTTTTAAAGTGACTCTAGCTCATGCCAAGTTAACACAAAACTACCCAGCACAAGATTTAAACTTCATATATTTCTGATAAGCAATGCAATAGGCCGGTTTCTTCACAGATGTGTGCATGCAAACATTGGTTAAATAAACATCTATGCACTCACATTTTGGGGGGCCAGATAGGATGTGAAGTGGCAAGGACATGGAAATGAAGAAACCATACCCCCTGCTCCCCAGCAGTCCTACAATAAGAGATCTGTGAAGGAAAGTTAAATCTGAGTTGTGACATCAGCCTGCTTCCTCTTCAAATGGCTGGTGTTCTGGGATTGTACCAGTCTCCCAGTGGCTAGCAGATTTCTCCATGCTGACTGCTCCACAATTTATATTTCCATTTTCCATCTCTCTCCTGACTCTCTGCTCATTGATCAAACTGTCTCATTTGCATGTCCATCTGGATGTCCCAGTAGCACCTCAGGCCCAGCATGTCCCACAACAGTATTAGCACTGCCCTCCAGTGCCAAACGCACCTCATCTCACCCCATGTGTGGACACTACTTACCCTGTGTCACCCTCTGACCCACTTGGGACACCTTGCCTATCAGTCTTCTATGAGAGTCAACCATTCTTCCTTTCCTCTCTCCTGCTTCTCTACCACAGCCTATGGTTTTATTTTGCAGTAAATTCTGGAGCCCCTTGGAGTACTACATTTCTCTTCATGTCCATCACAGGAGAATTAGCACACTTATGAAATTAAATATTGTTTAAGCCTATTAACAAATTCACAGAACATATCAGATTTCTCTAATTTTCCCACTTGCCTGTTGTCTGTCCCCAGATCCAATGCATGATGCCACTGTGCATTTAGTTGTCCCATTTTCTTAGTCTTCTACAATTTGTGACAGTTGTTGCCTCTTGTGACCTTGACACTTTCAAATAATATTGGTTCATTGTTTCGTACAGCTCCCCACCATGTGGCTTTGACTGGTATTTTTTCATGATCACTATGAGATTATAAGATAATGGGAAATACCACAAAGGCTATGTGCCCTTCACAGTTTATGACAGCAGCTGGTACTTGATAATGGCATGTGTCACTCACTGGTGTTATTATCCCTGATCTCTTGGCGAATGTTGTATCTTCTAGAATTCTCTGCTGTAAATCTGCTTTTTCCCCTTGCAAATATTTAGAGTGGGGGGGGGTGTTTCCTGTTTCTGTTCAAAATGATGCCCATTAGTTTAGCATTTATCAGTGATTCTTGCTTGAAGCAATTATTACTGCAGGCTCCTGAGAGTGATTTTAGTTTCTATCATTCTTTTTGCACTGTTGACTGGAATGATTTTCTTTAATTAATATTTTAGTAAGCATATAAAATAATGGATTACATCATTATATTTTCATGTATGTGTGTCATTATAACTTGCTATTATTTGGACACTATCACCTCCTTGTTTTCCCCTGCCCCCATCCCATCTCATAACCCCTTTTTACTTTCATGGCATTCTATGTGGGTGTGCCTGTATGTACAGAGAAAGAACATGAAATAAATGGCTTATTTCCCCCTTCCATTATCCATTCATTCACCCCCCTAGAATTTTCTTTCATGGGAGAGTGATATCCTCCTCCATTTATGTATTCAGCCATTTGTTGATATTAAGGTAGTCTTATGCCCAGCTACTTTAATTTTGTTGTTGTTGTTGTTTACTAAGTTGCTCTAAACTAAGTCACAGGGAACTCTTGAGACCTGGCTCTTGTGGTGGTGGTGGTGGTGGTGGTGGTGGTGTGTGTGTGTGTGTGTGTGTGTGTGTGTGTAAATATCTCTTTTATTAAGCATTTTCTTACTTTTTGGCGCCAGAAACAAACTACATACTGGTTTCTCATTATTGTCCCTAAAATCTACCAATTCTTTTTTTTTTTTTAAAGATTTATTTATTTATTATGCATACAGTGTTCTGTCTGCATGTATGCCTGCAGGCCAGAAGAGGGCACCAGATCTCATTACAGATGGTTGTGGGCCACCATGTGGTTGCTGGGAATTGAACTCAGGACCTCTGGAAGAGCAGTCAGTGCTCTTAACCTCTGAACCATCTCTCCAGCTCCCAAATCTACTAATTCTATAGGGTAAATTTTTCCTTGACTGGGGTCCAAGCTCAGAGCTGCTCTACCACTGAATTGCACTCTGACCTTATAAAATTCCTTTGATAGAAGAAAGGTGGCAAGGAGCTGGCCTCTCAGCTCACTGAGATATGTGTTAGAAGATATATGTGTGTCTACTAACTCATCATAGACAAAACAGCTGTGTCTATGTATGTATGTATGTATGTATGTATGTATCTATCTATCTATCTATCTATCTATCTATCTATCTATCTATCTATCATCTGTATGTCTGCTTTAAAATCCCATGAGTCCTTACTGTACCTCTGACTCTGCTCAGTGTCTCACAGACTATCTTTGTCTCCCCACTTCCCCATCAGTGAAAATCTTTGCTCTCATTATCTACAATGCATGTGCTGACTTTTTAATCCCAATATGCAAACAAATTTATTCCAGAAATACTAATGTTGCTCCTATGAGGGAAAAAAAAAGCTGAATTACCTTTGTGTGGTTGTTTTGCTTTTATTTGTAACCTACAGCAAAACTAAGCTTTCATTTTTTCTGCTGGCTGGACCACTGAATTATGTGATCTCATGATTTTGCCACCCCTAATCCACTCGAGTTGAGTCACCTAAAACAAAAATCAGACTATACTGCTATACTGTTTAAAAATTTCCAGGCTTTCCATTAAGCCCATTACTTACAGCTGAATTATCTGGAGTGGCATGGAGGATCCTCCTTGATTGGATATCCCGTTGTACATGCCTATTTGGTCTCTGACTTTTCCTCTTCAATTAAATTTATACTGTAGGACATTTTGGTTCATGAAAAATGGTGACTCTTCTGTGGGACTCATACATCAGTGGTAATTTTACTTGAGGACAGAAAAATAAAAATGTACTTGGAATCAAGATCGAAGAAACCATGGGTTACATGTCTATGAGAGAACAGGAACAAGCATTCTATGAAGGTTATGACCTTCATCTCCCTTAGTCACTAGGAATATGATATAGCCAGAAATTCAGATATTGAAATTAAAACAGACTTGAGTTCAAATCTGAGTATGCTACTTGATAACTATATATCCTCAAGCTGGAGGTACTGTCCTTAGACCATCCATTTGGTCTAAGTGATAGCTTCCTGTCACTATAATAAAATATGTGAGACAACTTATAAAGAGAAAATATATTTTAGCTTACCATTTTAAAGGTTTCAGTCTATGACTGATTGATTTTGATGCTATGTTCTTGTGTGTGGACACTACATCACAGCATGACTATATAATAGAACAAAACTTTTCATTGGGTGGCCAAGGAGCAAATAGAACAAGAAAGACAGGGTCATAAATCCTCTTCAAGTTCACATCTGATGACCTAGAGACCCTAAGCTAAGCCTCTTCTCTTAAAAGATTTATAACCCCAACCACCTCACACTGGGGACAACACCTTTAACTTCTGAATCTTTGGGAGACTTTCAAGATCCAAAATGTAGCATGACCTAAAGAATTCACTAAAGACCTGCAGATCACTGAAAACAATGGGAACAGAGAAGACACATGGGATGCTTAAACCTCAGCCTACTCTACTGCAGTTGTTTCTATGACAAACTAAAGATTGGAATTGAACATTCTCTTTGACTACCATGTACTTTTTGCCTTCAAATTGGACTTATAAGCTATGAAATGCTCTGAAATCAAAGGTAGGAGACAGCAAAGAATGGCAGAGCTAGGTGAAGAACAACTCATCTGTAGTAGATGAGCAAGGACACTAATTCTTCTGGCCTTGAATCTGTGTCATTACCAAGCTTTGAGGAGCCCTTAAATATATCATAACTTACTCATTATCACCAATTACTCACATAGATAGTGCACTCAATTATTAGCTTTCAATTATAATGGAGCCTATAATGTATCTAGCTGTATGTGTCTATATTAGACATAAAAATAAGGAGAAGAATTAAATTGTGATGTGGAAGGTGTTTACTGGGCCAAAGAGAAATTGTTCTTGGGCGTATTGTAGATTGGCATCTAATTACTAAATGTTCTTGCTGTGGGTCCTTTTTCCATTTATTGCTTATTCCTCTCACTTAGTAGCTAAACTTTAAAGAGGTAAATGTACTCACTCACCCCATAAAACCTTTCCCACACTTTATTATATTGGAATTTTTCTATAATTTGTATTTTTGTCCTTGCACATCAGGGTGTAAATTTCATAGAAAACAAAGGCTACAGCTCACATGTTTATACACCTGCCTCTTCTGGAGAATTCTACATATTGAAAACCTGTATTTCATAGCAATTCCAGGACAAGACATTTTCCTTTGAAAATCAAGGCCAATGTCAACGTTGTGCTAACAAACTCAATTCACCACTCAAAATGAGTGTTAGCATTACTTTGTTAAAATAGTGTTTACATAGCAAGGTGTCATTGTTTTTGATATTTTGTATTGGTCTTATTTCACTTAGATTTGAATTGCTTCTGAATTACTGTGCTGTGGTATTTGTGGCTTTCCTAGGGTAATCAGAAATACAGACTTGTTCACCTGTGTGGAGTGCCATCTGCAAAAAAGACATGTGGAGTTAGAACCAGGCATGGTTCTTAGTACCCAGAGGATCCAGCAAAGAGGATTACAAGCTCAAAGGCAGCCTAGATGGTAGAGCAAGACCCTATCTCAAAAACAAAAGAAAAAGACAAATAGATCTGTCTGAATTGTTTCACTCTGGGGATTTGACAAGTAAGCCATGCTGGTTAGGGTGATGAACAGTTACACTACTGTAGAGACATTTCAGATATGCTTTGATACTTAAGAAAGTAGAGAAATATTTCAGAAGAGAGACATACTCCTGTTAGTGATCTACCTTGAAGCACCTTCTCAGCTCTCACAATCTCTCTTGGCAGTGTGCCAAGGCGATTAGGTTTGAAATGATGTTGTGAAGGTCCTTATTATTTAAGACTTCTAAATAAGCCAGATTTACCAATGTCAAATTATTGGTGAGTCGTTTGACCCCATATTTACTTGTAATTTCCATAAACTGTAGGTAAGAGCTGCTGTAAATCACATTGCCATTGATCTTGGCTCCCCTTGTGTACTTCTAAGATGAACTGTCCATGATCTATAGGAAAGGACTGCTGCTCTGAGAAAAAGCCATGGAAGGAGTTCCCCAGGATGCCCAGGAAACATGCGTGGGCATCAATTATTCAGGAAAGAGAAGATGTAGACACCTGTATGCATATGGGGTCGGGGAAAACCTTAGTGAAATCTATATATCAGGAAATTTAAATGTGTAGTGTTGAAATCTGGCCTTTGAGGAAAGATTAGAGAAGAGATAAGCGTGTCTGTAATAGGCAATCACTTACAACTATTGACTTAATTAAAGTAACTCCATATCCATAGGCCAGACACTTAAATGATCCTCACAGTCGGGCTTCCTGTACTTCATATCTTTTCATTTGGAGTTTTTTGTGTTCTTAGCTGAGGGGGAAACTCCTCAACCTCCTGCAGGGCTTTGTGGATTTCTACATGCATTGAAAATATGTGTGAGTCTGCCATCCTTTCCCAAGGTTGACACCCTCATATTGTTGTCATTGTCCTTGGAGACAGGTGCAGGGGGGTGGTCCGGAGGATAATGCAATACTAAGTATCATTAAGCCTCTCTGTGGTGGTTGCTTTGTGCTTCCAGCCTGTTATCTTGTATAATACAGCAACCCTGTGAGATCAGTATTAAGAGAAAGGATATTTTTCTCTTTTGATGGGAACAGGAAGAAAGAACAATTGTAATAAGGAAAAACAGAGTTAAGAATCAAACTGTTTATCATGCTCTGCATAGAGGACCCTCTCCCTCCATCTGAGCTCCAGAGGCTTGAGGCAGTGTCTGGCTGGCAGGTGACAGGGTTGAGGGTGGATCTTCGTAAACTCATGGTTTGTCTCCATCAAATCTCATGAAGAAGCAAGCAAACTGCCATGAGCAAATATTACCATTTTCTTTTTATCAATTCTCATTACATACTATGAGATTAATTTTTATTTATTTGGGTTGTTTTTAGAATTTTGTATGGGTACTTTATTTACATCATTTTCATCTCTCCTTAGTACCTCCAACTCCTTTTGTGTCCCCCAACCCTCCTCAAATTAATAACTTCTTGCCTTCTCATTTAATTATTTTGTTACATATGCACTTACATAATTGTGTGTGTGTGTGTATGTGTGTGTGTGTGTGTGTGTGTGTGTGAGAGAGAGAGAGAGAGAGAGAGAGAGAGAGAGAGAGAGAGAGAGAGAGAAGGAGAGAGGGGGAAGGAAAGAGAGAGAGAGAGAGACCTACTGAGAACCTTTAATGTTGCTCATATATACATGTACGTTTAGTGTAGACACCTTAAGACTGGATAACTAACTTGGTAGGTTGCTTGTCTCTGGAGAAAACTGATTCTCCCTCTCTTGGCACCCACTGATGAATATTTGGTAGTAGTTGAGATATATACTTACCTGTAGAAATAAGGTTAAGAATTTAGAATACAGTTAGAAATACTGCTTTAAGAAAATGCCAGTAGTAAGTTTTCCTCTGAGCCTGTGACTTCTCCAGCACAGGTGGCTGGCTAGGTTCACAGTACCAGGCATAAATACCCTCCTCCTGGGTGAACCTTAAGTCTAATTAAACAACCATGATTTTCCACAAGATAAAAGTGCGACTCTTGCACTGTTGAGGATGTCTTGCTGGACAGGTCCTTGTTGTAGTCTGTAGGCTTCTCAGCTGGGTAGGACAGCAACACTGATCCTACATGAGCCAGTCCTGAGAGAGGAAACATCCAGGTCATTTCCAGCTCCATTTCCCCAAGTCCTGTTTCCAAAGGGTGTTGTATGTTCAGCAATAGGGTCTTTCCTTCAAGTTAGGAAAGGCCACAAAGGGCAAGGGAAGTAGTGGTTAATGTATATGTTTTGGGATGTAGGGCATTAATTTACATTCTGTAACAACATTGATGTCTCTCAGTCAAATATACTGTTTTATTCAGTTATTTTAGGCTACCTTCTTTTGACGTGGCCCAAATACTTTGAGGATCCATTTTCTTCACCTTTGTCTTGGCATGGAATTGTTAGGTGGACAGTTCTGGTGCCCAACTTCAGGACTTTGAGCTAACAGCACTATTCTCTGAATGTTTCCACTTTGTAAGATGATCCAGTTCAGGGTACTGTCGTCAGCTGCTTAGCACAGTCTGCTGTGATGATGAATATGTGGACAGAGTTCTTTTAATTTGGATACCTGTCAGTTCTTTGCTATTCTCCCAAATGCAAAGAGACAGAAACTATGCTCCACGGGTATTGCTTGTTATTATTCTGATATTTGGGTTCTTGTCATCTTTGAAATCAAGGGTCATCACCACATTTAAGTAGTGAACATGCATCTCTTCACTATATTGGCAGCACTTACAATTCTATCCACATTACATATGTTGGTTGTGGAATTTAACTTCCCTAACAGATCTAGGGATAGAACATACTGTATTCACTTTTGTGAACATCTATAACTTTCCAACAGTTTTGCAAACTACAATTAAGTAACCTAAAATGTATCACTTTTTTTTCAGTTCAAAATGTTGCACATAAGCTTATTTGTAACAGAGTATTTTACATGAAACTGTCTTGATAGCTATTAAAGTTTAAATCTCCATCCAAGAACAGAAGGTGACATTGATGGACCTTGATATCTCTCTTTCTTTACACCTGGATCACACAGATAGTACCAGGAAACTTGCTAAAATGCACAATTTGAGTTTGATGAGAAAAGTAGAAGCTTTTCTTGTGACCCATGGTATCTACATCCTTTTTATTGTTTGCTTTTACATATTTTCCCAAGATTTCTCCTCCTTATTTCAAGGTGCTCTCTGACCATGAATTTGTGATAACATCTGAATGACTGATATCAGTAATCAAAAGCATTCCCTATAATAAGTCTAGGTCAACCTTAGAACATATAGAGTAGCATAATTTCCAAAGGTCTCATTCAACACCAGGAAGGACACAAAGCTTCCATGTGTTGCTAGTTATTAATAGGACCCAGGTGTGCTTTGTTTTCTTGCTAGACTTTCTAGTTCTTTTATCTAGTGAAACATGGAGGAATCAACAGGGCAACTGCAATGAATAGCAGACTCAGCAATCAGCAATCACGAGACATCTAGCTTATCATTTGCATTCTATTATGCAGTTAGTGGATGAGGGTAGAGAGCGTGTGATAAGGCACATTTTTGTTAGACTTTCTCTTCTTGTACCAGATGCATGATTGCCTCCTGGTAAGGAAATTGGTTTTTCATGCTTAAATACTTTCCAAGTGATGCTCTCTCCTTATGCCAACTCCAGTTTCTGTCTCTTTATTGTCTTTTTTGGAGTTTTTTCTTTACACCAGAGGCTGCCCTCACATTTTCTCTCTTTTGCTCTAACTTCCTTGTCCCCAGATAGATGTCAGTGTATTTATTTTGGGGTTGTATCTTCTTTACAGATATTTGCTTACTTATAATATTTATTTACTTATAAATATTTTATAGCAAAAACGTTCTCAGATATCCAATGTTCAGGTACAGTGCTTAGTAACCAATGTACAAACACATGTGCTTCAGGGCAATGCTTATATAGTATAAAAAATGGAATTTTAGTATGTTATTAAATTACATACTTCTAAGCTCCTTTAGTTCAGTGGTAGTAGCAAAAGGAGCATGTGTGGTGATCTTTCTTGATTACATTCGTTCAAGTGCGTTGCTATCACAGTACAATGTGGAATATCAAATTGCTTTACCCTCTGAGATTCCTGTCTAATCAGCTCCATTCACAAAAATGTAGAGAGGGTGAAATGTTTCATATTAGCCCAAGGAATTATGAGGAAGGTGTTCTGAGTAGTCTGAGAGTACAGAAATCTTATGGCATGTTCTTCAAAGTGAGTTTAGCAGTTAATCCTGAGGAAGATGGATGTGTTGCTTTGGCTGTTCCCTGCTGCTTGCAGTAGTTTTGCCCATTCCCTGCTGCCCCGTATAGGTGCAAGTCCTACAGAGCTCCGATGCAGTTCTCAATGCTTTTCCATAGAAAGTGTTTATAACTACCCTTGCTCACAATGGGCTGTCTCTCCCCTCTTAGTACCTCTAGTGCTTATAGTCATCCTTAGATAACTGACCGTGTAGGATGTGTCTCCATACCCACCAACGGCTCTCTGTGTTATCACTTCTTAAAATATGATCTGGTATTGAGTTCTTTATTCATCTTAAGTCGAACATCAAATCAGAAAATCTGGAGTGAGGCCAGATTGAAAAGCTCATCTTTAAGCAACAAATATGTCTGATCAGATTCTCTTTCTACCTCAGCCACCCAAATTAGTTACTTGTTTCCAGAATTTGCGAGAAAGCTTGTAAGAAAAGCATTTCTAAAAGGATTGTCACTTTCCTCCTCTGCTTCAGAAACCATGTAGTCTATTGCATGTTAATGGTACCATGGAAAATATCGCAAAGACTTAGAAGCGATCCATATCTAAGGTGACCATATACTTTACTACCATATTGGAGAAGATTTGAGGGTAACAGAAGAGCTATTATAGTTATGCTAACATGATAGGAATCAAGGGACTGTCCAAGTGCTTATCATCTATACCTCTGCATCAGGGCACATGGGCTGAAATGCACATGCCAAGAAGTCTGGGCACACTGGGACCTGGAAGCATCTATTTCATATTCATTTAATCTTCTGGTGACTTCTGTCTTCGTTGGCTTATACTTGTGTCATTCCAGTCTCTTCCTCTCTGTCATATTGCTTCCCTACCTCCCTCTCTTCTCTACCAGGCCATCCATGATGGTATGTGCGAACCACTCAGCAAATACAGGGAGATCTCTCTATCAAACCCTTAATTTAATAACATCTATAAAGACCCACTTTCTTTAAATAAGATGATATGTACAATTTAGAGATCAGGACCCTATGTCTTTGGAAGACTATTCTGCCTTCCACTCTCTCTTCACTGAAAGTAGTCATAGTATTTCTAAGAGTAAAGTACAGACTTTTAGAAATGATATCTGGAAGCAAGTATGTTTTAGTGACTCATGAATTTATGAATGATACTGCATAATGCAAGAAGTAGAAATCACTCAACCTTGAGAAAAATCTTACCTTTATAGAAAAGGTCAAATTTAGGAAGGCAGTAAGTGTGTTTTGGAAAGGTGTTGCATGAGGCTGGGTTGGAGGAGGGATGAGAAGAGATGCATTTCAAACAACATGCATACAGAGAGCAGCAGGGAGAATTAGAAAGTCAGTCTGGCTTTGGCCTGTTTTTCACTTGAGCCAAGAGGCCACAGGTGCTGACTTTGCTCTCCGGCTCTTTCGGTCTCACATTCAGATCATCTTTCAGTCTCCATGACTCACTGTTTCTTTCTTCTTCTGGCCATTTTCTATTACTCTGCCTCTGTGCTGTTTCCACATCTCTCTTTCCCTGTTTTGCCAGGATGACCTCTGTGTCCCTATACTTCTGTTCTTATTATATTGCCTTGCAGCTTCTTTGGAATATAACCTCATTGAAATAAAGGGCTGTGCTATGTGTATCCCTGTCTCTATGAACGGGCATGAGGCATACTTTCCAGGTCATGTACAGTGAATGGCGTGAAGTGTTCAAAGACTCTGAGGCCTTGGGCAGGTCTGCAGCAATGGTGGTGGTGGTGGTGGGGAGGCTGACTTGTCTCTTTCTCGGTTGATTTTGTCACCTTCTCTTCTTTTCCCACTATGTCTCCTCCCACAAATGAATGGGCAACTCCTTCAGTGCCATCTGGACCATTATGATCACTTCACCCTTTGTTCATTTAGAAGCAAATACTCAACAACACCATTAGAAAGCTATATATAATATACTCTTTCTATAGATGTTTAGAGGTAATGTAAACGATTACCCCATGAGTTTCAAGTTGTAGTCACTAGCTTTTTATAACCTGCCCATTGCATCCTGTTCTACCTTTAAGCAGAAAAGAAATAAGTGACTGGCTACTTTTTCTTGATGTTCTATGAATGGTATTAGATTCTTGTTCCTGTAATTAAAAGTGACTTAAATAGAGGAAATCGAGTATCTGCCACTTAATAAGCAAGGTGATGTTCATAAGCAGCTTTGTCACCATCCAGCACTAGCTGCAACCCCAGCAGCTTTCCATTAAAACAGGGGATTAACCATTAGTGCATCACAGTGGAAGGAACGAGAAGAACAGCTCCTTGGGTCCCAACAACAAATTACTTCTGAATCAAACCCCTGATTAATAGCTCCAGAGTTGCCTCTCTGCTTTGCATAATTAAGTTTCATGGAGTGTTACAATTAACAGCCTCGCCATCACCCAGGTAGAAACAGCTACCATTTATTTGGCCAGCAACATCAGGAAGTGCTAGGTAGTGAATAAGAAGCATTTATGAGGGGATTAGGTACATTATGTGTCATAAATTGAGTAAGGCTATAATTACCTTCCAATAAAAGGCAACAAACATGATGATCCCACAGTACTCCCCAAGTTCCCTCTCTTCCTTTTTCTGGGTCTCAGAACCCTTTCCCTAGTCAAGGAGAGGCTGCGGCACCAAGGCACCTGCAGACTTTTGTGAACACTGACAGCCTCCTCTTTGTGATACATCAGAGCCTTTCTGAACCTTTGGTGCAGAGTGTGTTTTATACCATTTATTACAGCAGTGTTTGTTATCACACAAGTTGTCAGACGTGTGATGCAGATGTCAGGTAAGCCTCAGACTCTTGGAATTTCCTGGGAAGAGAGCCAAGATATCATTAAAATTACTGGGATACAACAAAACATCAAAGTGCTTCACTGGAGATGAACAACAGTCCAGGCGTTAACCATTCATCACTTCTGAGGGGTTAGGATGTAACCAGAAGATGTTCCTCTTAGAGGAATTCCTATAGAGTCACAATTTCTATGACACAGCTACTCCTCTGACCGGTGTCATTTCTGTGTGGTCACATAAACCAAGAGGAGCCGTGGTAGGGCTGCAACCTTCTGTTCAGCTCAAATGTTCTTCTATCACGGAAGCTAAAGGATCAGCAGAAGAGCTTCCATGTGTGGGATGTTTCTCTGTGCCCTCGTTTACATGGACATATTTTACTGAAGAATTTGCTCTGACTATCCAGTTACTTTTCTCTTTTCACTTCTTTCTTTTTCTGTCTTAATTTGTTCACTTCTTCATCATTTTCCTTGTCCTTCTTTAGCATATTTCTTCTTAGATCTCCTTGTGTTGTGTCTGAGATGAGAGAGAGAGAGAGAGAGAGAGAGAGAGAGAGATGAAAACAAAAGAACTAACATCCAGATCTACCATTCTTCAAGAGTGTGATTTTGGTTAGCGGGGTAATAATGCTGATTAACAACAAAAATTAAGCCCCTGATTTTTTTTTATTAAAAACAAAACAAAACAAAACAAAAAACCAACCAAAACACTGTTAAAAAAGAAGAATGCATTTGGGGAGAGGTCTAATGTCCCATGCATGCACAGGACAATACTGCTGTGGAATCTGAGAAGACAGGGCTCCCTAGAGTCATTTGCAAAGCATATAGAGAAAGAAACAAATGCCACTTGTTTCTGATGACTGCCTAATGAGTATTTTAGGAGTATATTAGGATTTAGAGATAGGCATAATGGAAGAGGAGAGGGAGAAAGGAGAGAGAGAGAGAGAGAGAGAGAGAGAGAGAGAGAGAGAGAGAGAGAGAGGAGAGTAGGGAGAGGTACCAGCCCACACTTTAGACAAGCTGCTGCCTCGTACACACCATGTATACACCAGGAGGAAGACCCAGCATTCCTGGCTGAAAAGCCATTTGTCTTGCAAATTTCTATAATGAACAGATTTTGGAATAAATACCATGTAATCTGTGATGACAGTTCTCTCATTTCCTTTTTATTAGTTCAATCTTCACAGCATCTGAACCACATAGCGACAGAGCCTCCATAATCATTAAGGCAGCTGGCTGTACACATTTTTCCCCCTTTGCCTGGCACATAACTGTCTCCCCAGCCAGTTTCTCCTCAAGAGGCCTGTGGTGCAGTAGTCAAATGCATACATGTAAGAATTCCAAGACAGAATGGAAATGGGCAGCAGGACAGGCCCTGTAGCCACTACAACACGTGTCTTTTTACCAATTGACCTGTGCCTGGAATACATAAAACCCAATTCTGATGTGAAGCTTATAAGGAAGGAGAGTTGTATTAGAATTCATCTACTCCAAATCAGTCATTTGGTAGACTTAATGTGGTTATGATGAATTCCTAACTCCTTTATCTCTCTCCCCCTTTTCTTTGTCTTTCCCTAGGTAAGTGATGTTTGGTTACTGTTGTGAGTGTCTTCCAAAGAGAGCCCAGAGGCCTCCGAGTTTTTGGTCTCACAGGAAGAAAACCTTTGGCCATTGACCATCTCTCCTGCCCCAGAGCTTCTGGTTCATCTCTGGGCTCATGCAATACAGTGGGGATATGAAGGTATGGCTGCTTACATCTGGAGGGTTTGCATCTGGTCCTGGAGAAACAAGGTGAATGCTGGAACCCAATAAGCAATACTATTAGCAGAAACCCTTGGGCCTAAATGGCAGAGAGCAATGACTACTCTTACCCCTGCTTGCCAACTTGTCCTGTGGCTTCTCTTGTATTCTATGTTAATTGACTTGCTAAAGATGAACATTATGAAACATCTGGATGATTTATAAGAATTTAATTTTTACAATAAAACATTACAAATAACCTCTACCCTCTTTATAAAAGAAGGAAAGTGGCTCAAATATACAAACATTTTAATGTATAAGTTGCATGGATAATTAGGACTGAGAAAAGTCACTCAATGTTATATTATATTGTAATCATACTATCATATGTGTAGCTGTGTGAGTAACAGAAGAGCTTCGTGAAGGCAGAAGTTCAGAGGAACAATGGTCGTTCACATTCTGAGGCCTGATGTTATACATTTTCTTTGTGTATTTAGCTTTTGGCACATTGAGGCATTGTCCCATAAAAGTTATTACAGAGCTGTGCCTCCCGCTTTAGGATCTGAGTCTCTATTGGAATGTTGAGCAGGCTTTGGAATCCTGAATCTCATCCTACAGTTCCTAAAGGGGTTTTTTAACTCAGTGTGGCTGGGAAGGCTGGACGTGGCCTGGATGACAATCACTGGATCTGCGGTTGGAACAGGATAAGATAAGGCACTGTAGTTAACAGTGAACTACTGACCTCGGTCTGTATAAAATGCAGATGTCACTATAGTGTATTTTGACTATTTCTACTTTTGGTTGAATTGATTGAAATGCTAACCCTGTTTGGCTAAACGAAATTCTTCATTCTGATTCCTAGGAGGGCAGGCCTTCCTTCATCCTCTGATAGTCACTGACACTCTTTACATCCCGTGACAGCATGCACTAGGTTATATTCTCTATTAGGCAAAACAACTGGAAGATCTGTGTCCACCACTTGCTAATAGTTAATAAAATCATGCTTCTCATACACATAGCAGATGAATGAATATTAAATGTTTTATATAATTTATTATTCATGAGGACTGCATGTGGAGATGATATGTTTCAGAATGTATATCAGAGAAATGTAAATGTGTATAGAATGGGATCTTCCTAACTAGAAAGATACTGCTATGTGTTCACACGTAGACATGGGGCTGGCCTTTTTTGTAGGAGGGTTTCAGAAACAGTAAACCTTAACCACACAGAATTTATTTCCATGTCTATAGACAAAAACTATTTTGCATGGCTATCAATTATCTATAATTTCCAGAGTAGTAAAATAGCTCAAAGGCAATGAAGGGCTAGGATGAAATAACCCAGCGGGGTACTTTAAAATGCGTTGTTTTCTAGAGAAGATGCTTAGTAATCTTTTCTGTGTGATTCCAATTTTCTTATACTCTGAAAGTGGAGATGTTAAAACAGGCCGTTATCATCTGCTGTACTTTCCGACTCTATCTACATTCCCACTTATTAAAGTTCAGATCCGTGGAGCCTGGAATTTCTGCCTTCCTTCAGATTGTAAACACATCAATCTAAGTTTCCCATGGTCACCATGCAGTGTCTGCTTTCACCCCTGGATCAAAAAAAAAAAAAAAAAAAGAACATTTTCCCAAGAAAGAATGGATTTTTAGGAAACATTTGCCCTCTAAGTTAAGAGGCTGTTGAAACTAGATGTTAACTAGATGACTTTACTCATTGGAATTATCAAAATATCCCTCCTGTGGAAGAAGCTAGGTTTGAGCTTTTCTGCCTATAAAACCTTTGTCTATGGACCATGTGTTGTTCTTATTAACTCTTCACTGTATTTGGGGTGATATCCCTCTCGAGTCATGTCTATCTAGTCTGTATCAACAGACAGATGTTGTGGCCATAGTTTGTGAATGACTCAGATCTGTTCAGATGTGGATATGGATGAGGGTGGCTCACCCATTATCAAGGTTTCATCATGAGTGTGGACAGGCAGGTCCTTCCTAGAGGACCTCTGCTCAAAGCACGGAGGAAGCAGGGAGAGCAGAGGGAGCTGCGCTGAAGAATGAGCAGAGGCAGGCCCTGCCTGTATGTGGCGGGAGGTCTCCTTGGTGTAGCTCTCTCATCCCAGCTCCTAGCCTGGGGCCTTGGGAGCCTTGGGGATCAGGCAGCTTTCCTCTGCTCATTCTGCGGGCATGATTGCCTCCTAGCAGATGTGTGTGCACAGCTTCTGTATGTGCCCATTTGCTTCCATGGAACTCTGCTTCACGCTGTTGTCACTGATGAAAATCCCTCTCGGTGGGCTCAAGCTATGGTACCACTCGGACTCACAGTGATGGCTTTTTCAGGGAGGGCCGTGCTACTCCATCACGTCCCAGAAAATCATATCATTTTCACTGTTAGCGGCTCCTGCTGAGATTTCCCTAACTCCTCTCACATACAAAATCCAGCTGTGCTACTGAGAGAAGTTGCAAAGTAAAAGATTGCGCCAAGATTTTTCTTCCTCGTAAGCCATCTGGAGCTTTTAAATTTTTTTTTTGGGGGGGGAGTAGGTTGGTAAGAGTGAGACTCCCAATGAGATCAGCTTGTTCAGTCTACTCCGCACCCCAATTTGTCTAAACTTTTGGGTATGCCCCAGCTTGCTTGATGTATGATGTAGTCTTCTTTTAAAATCATACCTCAAGGTTAGTGCTGGTTACTGGGTCTCAGCTCTGAGCTTTGGGGTAAATGGGAACCAGCCAGTTTAGAGGACCTAACAAACACACAAACAGTGGCACTCACTTGACTCACACACTCCCAGTCCCCTGACTCAGCTCTGCTTATGTTTGCCATTCCTTTGATTCTCCATTGTGTATGCAGGGCTGAGATGAAAAGGACAGGTCCTAATTGTTTAGTCGTTTATCACAGTAGACAACTTTTGCTACCGTTGCATTCAGAGCCCAGGTCTCTAGGAAGGACCTGCCTGCCCACACTCATGATGAAACCTTCAGTCTGGAATTTACCTGCTTTTCTTAAGGGCCCCTGGAGGACTGAGACAATCAGCCTTTTGGTTTTAAACTCTGAAAAACAAGTGCTCTGCCAATAAATAAAATGACCATTGTAGATGGTACCTCTCCCGTTCCCTACTCTTCTCGATAACAAAGGGCGCATGTTCCCAGGAGTGTGGAAGGAAATCATGGTGCAATGTACAGGAAAGGGATGCCTAAGGAAGGCTCTCAAGGAAGAACATCGGGGAGTCGGTCTCTGTGTGGGTTTGCCAAGGGTCCAATCACTTCATCTCTTTCATTCCCTGGTACTTCACAACCAATCAAAAGATCATAGAAAACGTCTCCCCGGCTGAGGGTGGGGCCATCTATCTAGCTATGGTTTATTAACCTATACATTTCTATAGTTGCAGACTTTCTTCTTTTTTCCTCAATGGTACTGGGTATTGAACCCAGAATCTTATATATGCAAAAGAAGCACTACATCTCCATCAATGAACTATATCCCCAATCCCTGTATCACATTTTATTCTGAGACACATCTTGCTAGTTACTGGGGCTGTCCTTGGACTTGCCATCTTCTTGCTTTGGCTTCCAGAGTGGTGAGATTACAGGCCTGCACCACCAAGTCTGTCCTCGGACTTCCCTACAGAGCACATTGGTAGCCATGGCGTGATATGTTCAAGTAGGGCCAGCCACTATCAGTAGCTTCTGTTGCCTGGTCTCCCCTATTTTCCCCTGCTCTTTCCTTGCCCTGGGGACCTCTTCACTTAGCCTGTGGTCCAGACCAGAGCATTGTCATGCACAAATTTGAGCTGCTGATTAGATCTGAAATCATGAGGAGAAGCTACAAGCAGTGTGCCAGGTGATAGAAAGAAAGATTTAGCTTCCTTATGTAACTCTGCAATTTTTTCACCCAGCCTCACTTTTTAAGAGTCCACATATTATCTCATGCTAACAGGTACAATAAGGTATAAATACAAAGATGTCTCAAATGCATGTTATTAGGACATTTTTGGAGCCAGTTAGAGGGACACAGGCTGGGAATGTCAATCATAATGACCACCAGTGTGTAAATCTACTTTCTATTCTTCTTTGCCTTGGGAAACTGCTGCTCAGCTCTGGGATTCTAATTCAAGTTGCTCTTGCTATTATTATTATTACTTTCCTTCTAGAAAATGTATGAAATTTCATTTTCTTATTGACTCAGGAGGTTGGGAACCCCAAAATAATACTGAGTAAATCAAAACCAGGGTATTGTAGATATATGGACTGAAGAGAAAGCAATTCTGAGAAGTGGGGGGGGGGGGTAGAGACATTCTGAACCTCTAGGAGGTTGTCGTAATGTTAGAAGAAACTGAGAAGCCCACAATGAGAAAAGCAATATCACGTATCTGTTGCAACGAGTTTTTCCTGGTGCTGAAAGGGCGTTATTACTCTTGGAGAAGAGAGCTCTCTTTTCTCCCCTCCCTTTTGATTTATAGTTTGTTGAGCCAAAGTACTCTGGTGTTTTAATGGTCTCTTTTAAAGATGGAAAGGGCCCTAACGTGTCAGAATACAACCTGTCCCAGCCAGCATGGGGCTTTGTTTGATTATGGAGCTTGTTTGGGGTAGATGATATTTTTATAGCTTCTGCTTTGCTTCACCAACGGCCATATTGATGTCACTCTCCAGGACAGGGCTAATAAATAGTTTATAAAACTATCAGGCCATTCTCTTGGGTGATCTTCAACAGTGCCTTCACAGGCTGCAGATGACACACCCAGAGAGAGCTGGCTTCTCAGACAGGCCAGTCACAGGGTGGATGGATAACTGTGCCATATGCATGTGGATGTGCTCATCATGTGCATACATTCATGTGTGTGTGTGTGTGTGTGTGTGTGTGTGTGTGTGTGTGTACCTATGTACATGCATACTGTGGGGGTGCATACCTGTATACATGCATACTGTGGGGGTGTGTACCTGTGTACATGCATACTGTGGGGGTGCATACCTGTATACATGCATACTGTGGGGGTGCGTACCTGTGTACATGTATACTGTGGGGCTGTGTACCTGTGTACATGCATAGTGTGGGGGTGTATACCTGTGTACATGCATACTGTGGGGGTGCGTACCTGTGTACATGCATACTGTGGGGCTGTGTACCTGTGTACATGCATAGTGTGGGGGTGTGTACCTGTGTACATGCATACTGTGGGGGAGTATACCTGTGTACATGCATACTGTGGGGGTGTGTATCTGTATACATGCATACTGTGGGGGTGTGTACCTGTGTACATGCATACTGTGGGGGAGTGTACCTGTGTACATGCATACTGTGGGGGAGTGTACCTGTGTACATGCATACTGTGGGGGGGATGTGTACCTGTGTACATGCATACTGTGGGAGAGTATACCTGTGTACAAGCATACTGTGGGGGGGGATGTGTACCTGTGTATATGCATGTTGTGTGGGTGGGGGGGTGTACCTGTCTGTGTACATGCATAATTCAAAGGAACCACCTGAACTTTGCTGTGGACATGTTGGAAGAAGAATGGACCAAGTGTTTCATTAATGTTCTCCAATTTGTGCTTAGACACTGTGACTGCTGGAAAGGCAGAACAGCTTCGGAAAACCTTTGGAAAATGACTGCACTATTATTTGCTCAAAGTCCAGAGGGAGGGTATAGGGAGTAGGCAGAAGGGCAGTGAGGAGCATGCTGGCACCTCAGGGCCTGACACACAACTTTTGGAGGGAGATATAGATGCTAGCTTTGCTGCTGTGTCCTTTAGGGACACCTTTTAGCAGCATATTTGTTGCCAAGGAAACAGAATAAGGGTGCAGTTCACACTGACTTCAGATATTTGGGTGCTGGGCCGTGGTGGTCCTGGGATCTGCACTAAGACAATGCCTCTCAATGCTAGGAAACACTTGCCCCTGGACAGCTATGGTACAGACCGCTGTGCATACAGACCCCTGTGCATACAGACATTTGTGCATTTCCTTCTTCAGCCCCAAATGTCCAGTGTGTCATGTTCCTATGGTTTTAGAGGTTTAGAAATAACCTCAGAGAAATTTTCAAAGCGAGCAAAGAAGAAACGGCAGACTCGCCACAGCAACATCAAGAATACAAAACACAACCTAAACTTGCCTCTTGCTTTCTCAGCTAGAAAGTAGCAGAGCCAGAATTTTTATTCAATTTGTGTCCTACACACTGAGCTGCGTGTGGCTCCAACTATGTTGGTGCTGTATGCAATCTGAGCAAACCACGTTTAAAAACTGAGGATTTGCCCATGCTTAGAAATCCCACTGCTCACAGCACTCGCCAGAACATCTGAGATGATATCTGAAACAGCTCTGGTTTGTGGATCTGAGACTTATTGTAACTTTATTTTCCCTGGGAGAGAAGACAATCCAAGTTGGAATTTTTATCCCTTATGAGTGAGGCCTACAAATAGTCATAAAATAGCTCAATGGGCCTTTCTTATGCTGAACTTTATCCACCAAGTGGGAATGGAGGCTGTCTTGAATTTTTCCAGAGAGTTCTAAAAACCAAGGCACAGCACACTGTCCATTTACTCTGTGGAATGGGTATCTTGGTATCTGGGGTTTCTCTTGTTGTTTACTATTCTTCTCTTTGTAGCTGTAGTGACATTCTCTGGTGCATTCCCAACACACTGCCAAAGCCAATGTACAGTGTAGCAGTGTACTCCCATGGCTGCTGTACTTACAGCTGCCTTCATTACCGAGCGTTCTGAAGGGGCTAGCTAGCCTCTTCTTTCTGATGATCCACTCAGGAAAGAGTGAAGTAGCTCTTCTTTTTTAAAATTATTATCATCATCCATTCACTTGCTGTACACAGAGTCACCATGGGGCTCAAACATAGGTCACAGGTGATCAGAGTGGCAAGCAGCCCTGTCTGCACTTGAGGCACTACACTGTGACGGCTCTTCCCATCCCTCCTTAATTCCCTGGCTCCAAAGTGCCACACATGGATGCTAGGACAAAGGGAGTATTACTGTGAAGCAGAACTCCAGAGGGTGTCTCAGCAGTGCTTATTGGCAGAGTATGGAGAAGTCATGCTAAGGGAAGCCTTTGTCACAGGAGTAAGAGGACCAGTTGAGAGCAGTGTTCTTGGTAGAGCTGGATGGGAATGTTCTAGGAGCCAAAGTACTAGAGAAAGCCTCTTTGTAGTTTGCTTCTGGTTCTGTCTGTTTTTTTTTTTTTTGAGCTGAGGATTGAACCCAGGGCCTTACGCTTGCTAGGAGAGTGCTCTACTACTGAGCTAAATCCCCAAACCCAGTTCTGTCTTCTTTTAAAGGTTGTTTGACAATTTTGCTGGGACTGGATGACACCGTCTTTGCTTTATTTCTTACATGGAAGTGTCTTCTGTTAGCACACATTATCTTCAACAATCAAGCAAATAGTAGATGCTTCTGTACATTCAACAAAGGCAGACACCACTGTCATCTACGCCTAGAATAATTCTGATTCCCATGATTTCTTATTTAAATTGTGACTTTATGGCGATGACCTCAGTTCAGGCCCCATGCATCTGTAATAGCTGTCCTTTTCTAAGATTTTACATGAGCACAGGAAGCCATGTAGAGCCCAGAACCAAGAGGATATTATCATCATTTTGCTTTTTCCACTTTCTCAAGAGTTTTTAGAGAAATGGGGGATAATATCAGACAAATGCACACTCTTAATTTCCATGAGTAGAAACCCCAAGTGCAGTTGTTTTATGAACTCTGGCTACTCGTAGGAGTCATCTGGCAGATTTAAAGAATACACAAACAAGTGAAAGCAATGGCAGTTGAAGCTCTACACAAGATAGTCGGACATAATTGACTGAGCCTGGACATCAGTAGGTTTTAAAAGTTCCAATAGCTTTGATGAGCAGCACCCTTCATAACGAGAATCCTTCTCCCTTCCTTGGCCTGTAGACTCTCATCTTTATTGCCTCCTTCTAGCTCACTGCAGACTGCGACCTCTCTTTTACAAAGCACTGCCCTTGAAAGGAGATGCTACTTTGGCAGAATGAAGGCCTCATGTTCTGTGGGGTTTTCTCAGTGCTTAGATGTTGGACTAGGCCACTTGACCTAGAGCTGTCTTATAGTGGGACAGTTCAGTTACAACCTTTTCGGTTTCCAGGAACCAAACACTGAGAAAGGCAGAGAGGCAACAGAGAGACAGGATAGTAGCAGCTAATACCTTTTCAGCACTGTGTGCTTTATGCCAACCTTAGTCTGTGGAATGATAGATTTAAAGAGAATTCATAACAGTGTGCCACACCTTTAACTCTTAAATTTACCATGAGAAATGGCTTTTCTTGTCACTGACACTCCTTGAAATGCTAAGACTTTTCCTAAACTTCTCAGCCCTTATCTTTCCTGGAAGTGCAGAGTGGCAGCTGGACCAGAAAAGAACAGATTGCTTCCTTTCCAAACACACCAGCTGGAATGCAAAAACAACACGTGACAGGATTGTCCCTACCACCTCAGTCCCAGTGAGACAGTGAGGGGTCAAGAGGCAGTGGGATGGGGACCTGTCCTACCCCTCACTCCGTCATACAGGGAGTATTGCAAATTCTGAACCCTGGTGGCCCCGGCTCCTAAAGATCCAAGATTTCCTCCTGGAACCTGGGTCTCTGTTCATGCCTACGTCTCTGAGGGCGTGTGTCCCTCCCGGCAGCCAGCAGTCTCTCATACTGACCCTCTCGCCTTTCCCCCATAGCTCTCTCCTTGCTGGCTTCAGGAACCCCTTGTGGATCCACTGATAGGCAAAGAACCCAATTGCACACCGAACTTTATCAGTTAATTAATTAGCTTTTACTGAATATTCCACTGAAAGGAACTAGCCGCTGCTCATAGCCTTTCTGACCAATCTGGTGGGCACAGTGTCCTGGGGTTTTGGGGTCACTTGAAATGAAATTAATACATAGGTTTTAATAAAAGTAATTTTTAACATAACAGGTTTTTTTTTTTTATTTAAGTCAGAGTATTTTTTTTTTTCATTTTTCATGTGTATGAATGTTTGCCTACAGGTATGTATGAGTACCACATGCATGCCTGGTGTGCATGGGCACCAGAAGAAGATATACAATCCCCTAAAACTAGAGTTACAGAAGGTGTGAGCTGACATGTGAGTGCTCGAAACCAAACCTGGCTCCTCTGCTAGAGGAGCCAGTGCTCTTAACTACTGAGACATCTCTAGTCTCATCTTTTTCATTTTAGAAAATATTACTAGTAGGATTTTAAAAACTAAATATGTGTCTTAAAAGGTAGATAACTTATACTATATTTTTATTGGCTAGCTCTGGCCTACAGTATGAAACAAAGAGTTAGATATTGCTTTCTCCGTGGTTTCCTTCTATGCCTACCCCTGGCTGTCCCCTTCCTGGTCCTGTGAGACAAAAAGATGAATTAGATAGTGCCATTCTCTTTTTGTTCTTTATAACCTATTTTACTTTTTGTGAGTCTTCCAAAGTTCTACTCAGTGCCTAAATCAGAATAGAAGCTTAACAAATAATTATAGACTGGGTTATTTATGGAGATTTTATTTATTCTGCATTATCTAGGATGGCTTTATGTAGACCTTCTAAAATTAAAATTGTTCCTTTCTTTCACAGGGCTTCAGGTTCATTTCACTTATAAATTCACCTATTTTTTCAACCCCCTCAAGGTTAACAGAAGGGCAGCTGGTCAGGCTGTAATTTTATTGATGAGTAAGAGAACCACACCACAAATGAAGGAGAAATGAGGCCATGATCAACCACTGGTCCTCTAATTGAACACACTACATCTGTCAGTTCATAAACAAAAACCCAATATTAGGGATGATTCAAGGGAGGTCACCTGTACCTGGTATCTGGTCACATTTTGAGTGCTCTTAAATACATAAGTGCATTTGGAGATGTAGCTTAGAATCTAGGGACTGGGAAGGGCAAGGGGAGTCCCCTCCCCTGCTTTCTAGTCCAGAATCTTTCCCTTCTTTAACTCCTGGCTCTTCTCTCTTTTAGGGGAAACTTCTCTCCTCCTGCCTTCCTGCTTCCTCTCAATCCCATTTATTTCAGCATGTTGAGTTTGGAAGCAACTTTGCAACACATGTTTTTGGCAAGCACATATTTTGCGTGTCATCTGCTCCATCATTTTGAGTTATCAGTTGTCTTTTGAACTGATTGTTGCATATGATGGTGTTCATATTTCACCATGGAGTCAGTCAGCCCTTATCAGGAAAGGCTCTTCATGCTTTCAGAATAGGCAAGTGGGAAACTCAACAAGTCAGTGCATTTAAAAGTATTAAGACATCTCACAAAAGAGAAAACTCTCTTAAACATTCCTCACAGCACTAAATCATTTGCTAACTGGAGACAAGTTTCTTTGAGGTTATTAATAGTTTTAAAATAATTAAGCAAGTGGAGCTACATTAATGAGTGTATTCTAAATGGATTCTATTTAAGGGGACGCTCAGTCTTGTGTCCCCCAGCTGTCACTTTTTTAGCAGCTGAAAGTGGCTTCTTCGCTATGACCATCCTCACTGTCCTCAGCCTCATTCCACCTTTGATCGGACACTTCCCATGAAGGACTTCCACAGATCACAACCACTAATGCACCCCCAGGTGGCGTGGCAAAGATTCTGTGGCAAAGAGTCTCCTTGAGCTGTCTCACTCCAATTTGTATTCCACACAGCCAACTGAGTGGCGTTTTAAAGGTCTCTCCAGGTTTGAAACCGATGTTGAGAGTGCAACATGGCCTGTGTCAGAGAACACCCAGATACCTTACATGGGCATCATGATGCCTCCTGCCTAGGCCAGTTTCTAGCTCATGTCCCATGCCTCCTCCTCACACACTCTATGCTCAGTCAAGGGAAACTTCTTAAGCAAAAACAAAAAACAAAAGACAAAAAACCTTGCTTGATTCATCTCTCCAATTTCAATCACACTTCGTTTCTTAGACCCATCTCTGGAACTTTCTGTTTTCATTTCTGGTGAAGTTTCTTATTGTTCTAGGGGAACTAATGCCTAGCTCCTTGTATTCTGACCCTCTTTGTCTATGTCTCTACTTATTGGATTGGAAATGTTGCATTTAATTATTTCCCACCCCATAAAGTCTGAGCTCTTAAGAAAGGACCCAGGTCTACAACCTTTCATTGTGTAGTGCTATCTCATTTAAACCAGATGGTGGCTCTAATGATGATATAGTCCAACAGATATGAGAATGGTACCTCTACTGAAAGGCTCACCAGTTTTATCTGGTGCTCACACTTAATTCTTTATATTTTCTTGTAAGACCATGTTACTATCCTCATCTCACATAAGATGAAAGCAAGGCTTTGTTATTGCTATATGTGGTGGTTTGAATAGGTTTGGCCCCCATAGACTCAAGTGTTTGAATGCTTGGCCTGTAGGGAGTGGCATTATTAGGACATGTGGCCTTGGAGTAGGTGTGGTCTTGTTGGAGAAAGCATGTCACTGTGGAGGTGGGCTTTTAAGTCTCACACGTGATCAAACAATGCCCAGTGTGGCAGTTCACTTCCTGTTGTCTGTGGATCAAGATGTAGAACTCTCAGCTCCTTCTCCAGCACCATGTCAGCCTGCATGCCATCATGCTTCTCACCATGACAGCCCTAATTAAATGTTTTCCTTTGTAAGAGTTACCATGGCCATGATGTCTCTTCACAGCAATAAAAACCCTAATTAAGGACACCATGAAATATAACTAAGCCAAATCTGACCCTAGGTATGTTTAGGTCCTAGTCTGAGGACCTTTTCCTGTTGAATGTTTCAATTCCTCACTCATACATATGTGTTCTGTGCCTTGCAGATGGTAGTAAATAACATGATATTTAAACAAACAAGATGAAGCTTCCAGTTTCTAGAAAGACTCCCTCCCTGCCTCCATTGTCTCAACACTTTTTCTCCTGTCCCTTTCTCCCTCCCTTCACCTTGTCCTCCTCACTAGCAATGTAGATCATCTTCAAGGTTGGGTACATGTGGGCTTTTTACACTATTAACATCCAACTGCCCCTGAAGCCTCCTATGACATCTTCCACACACCTCTTTTGCACTTGACATTTTCAGTGTCTGTTCTCAAGGCCTGCCTTTATTTTTGTGACATGGAGACATGTGTAGTCGACAAAGCAGATGAGCCTCTGAAAAGAGGTGCCATCCTCATGCCTGTTGGGCCAAGTCATCATCATACCTACCATCTGAAAGACCTGGACTATGGAGTGTCCAGAGTCTGGAGAAGACACTGCATCTAGCATGGGATATCTGAAGGAAAAAAAATCTACATACACTATGCTCTTATGTCTGTTAACTTTATACCTCTGTAACAAACTTTTATCTATACAGCTAAAGCTCTGTCAGGCATTCAGAGCAGGAATAAATCTAGATACACTAGGCTCTTTGTCCATCTACTTTCTTTCTCTGGGAAGAAATCCTGTCTCCATAGCTTCAGTTCCATCCTGACACTCAGTTCCTCTTTGTCTTCTTTTACTGCCCTCTCATAGTCCTGCTGACAACTAAGCTCTTATGCTTCCTGCCTCATCTTCATCCTCTGTTTCTTCACCCTCCATCTCTACTTGTTCTCTACTCTTGGCTCTGATGAGCTCTAGAAGAGTTCTGCCTTATTATCAACAAAACCTTTCTCTTCTTCCCTTCTCCCTGATTATGCCATTCTGTCTGCCTCTACAGGAAAAAGCCTATTCCTTCTTCCCCTGGCCACATGGTTCTCCTCCTCCTCAGAAATGTTGCTCCATCTTCCATCTTGATATGTAAAAACCTCTTTTGTTCTCAGTCAATTGCTCTGGAGAGCCACTAGGCTTCATGACAAGGGGATGGTCTGAGCTTCATTTGCACAAGGAACAAAGCTATGCATCTAGCACCTGCTTGGCTTTGCCTACATGATCTTATCCAAGTACTGGCCTGAGCAGGAAGTTCACCCATATATTCTATGGGAATTGTAAGCACAAGAAATTCATAACAAGGCACAGCTGAATATTAAGCTGTGTAATGCTGAGTAATCCATGCTAGATATCTTCCCACTTGACTGAGCCTTGCCCTGATCAAGGTATAGCTTAAATACACAGCTAGACTCCTTATAACATATTTTTGTGTCTCGACACACTGGACTGAATGGCAGGCTATGCTCTTATCCCTTCCATGCCTGCCCTCACCATTTTCTGTATGTCAGCATAAAGCTCTTACATTTCCTCAAAGGAAGAGCATAGAGACGCAAACTATTCTCAAACAGGAAAATGCCACACACAGCACAGTATATTCACCTCTTCTGTCAATATTTCCAGTTATACTCATTTTGATAAAAGAACCTGGTTGATGCCTGATAGCAGGAAGTAGATGGAGAAGGCTCTTTGGGCTGGCCTTGTGGATATTGGAGGTAGAGAGTACTAGAAGAATATCAGGCCTCACTCTCCATTTCAGATGTGGTGAAAGAAGGCTCAGAGCATTCCTCAATGCATATAGATATGTAGAACTGAACCCAAGTCAGAAAAGGATTTCAAACAGCATGGGATACTTTGTAGACTCATCCTTAACTGAAATCTCTAGCAAAATGAGACCCCAGTCCTGAGGACTCTAGCCAATCTCTTATATTAAGGTCTACTTTGAGGACTCAGCCATCTCCTTTGATCCATACTAACGAGTGAAGCCATTTGGTTTCATGATTAAATGGAGTTCTGATTGGGATGGTGATTATATAGAATCCACATTTGGTTTCTTCCAAGCAGGCCTTCCAAGGATTCCAAATTATCTCTAGAATGAGAAATGACTTCCAGGGTTGGCCAGTGTCTTCAGGACAGTCTAGGTCACAGTGAGGGGTCTCTTGTACAGAAGACTGCTTGTTGCACTTCTATAGACCACCTTCAGCTGCAAGGCTCCAGTCATCTTCCCTAGTTGGTGAGCACCATGATTTCCTAGTCAGCTTCAGCTTTCAAATGAACACAGTCCAGAGGCGTCTGAGGGAGTCTCAATTGGGAACATTGTGCCTGCACCAGTTTGTACCTGGCTTGAATTATTACATCCCCGAGATCTTACTATGCTAGTGTACTACAATGTAGATAAAATAAATCTTAGAGTAGTACTATGTCAGATTCCTGGTCACCAGGATGCTTGCTGGTGTTTTAATTGCTCTGCCCTTAGCTTGCTGTTTTTGCTTGTTTGCTTGCATGTGGCTGCTTCATACCTGCATTCAGAGCTCCTACCTCAAAACTGCACCCCTGCCCTTCTCTGAAATGGATGTTGGTCACTGCAAGGCATGGGGATGCAGTCATTCAGACACGGTACATCAAGCAACTGGCAGTCAGCAGAACAGGTGTACAGGGTTCCTCTAGAGATATGCATAAACTGCATAAATGTTAAAGGATTACATTTTGTCTTCAGATTTAAGGGAGGGACAGAGTAGGCTATGCTAATAAAATGGTCCTTAAGAGCAAGGGGTGTTTTAGCTAGGGTGGTAGGGGCTCTATTAAGTCCATTCAAATCAACTTCCTGCTGCTTCCCATGAGGGAAGGGTAGTTCAGACCTGTTCCTGCTCAAGCATTGTGTGTGTGTGTGTGTGTGTGTGTGTGTGTGTGTGTGTGTGTGTGTGTGTTTGTGTGTGTGTTCCTTTAGCTGCTATAGCATCTGATGTTTGCATTCTTCCTGGGCAATGGATACTTTAAGAATATGCAAAGTTCTGAACATGCTAATTCTAGGGAGGAAAAAAGGACAAGCTGATAAAAAGATTGAATTTATTTATAAGGCTTAAATAAATGGAAAGATACAATAAAATATAGATAGTGTTTCATATGCAAACCTAGAAGAGTGTCACTATTTTGCTCAATGAACGTACATTCATTAAGAACATGTGTTCCCCATGCACGCAATTCAGCTCTCAAGGCTAGTACGTATTCTCTCAGAGCCCACTTCTTATTCCAGTCCTGTTCAGCCCTGTTGCCTTTCCTTTTCCTTTTTTTTTAAACCTGGGTGAAGGGATGAGAGGGAGAGGTCCAGGTAATGTACCTACAGGAATGCCGCCCCCCCCCCCCAAGCAGTGAGTTCATTGCATGTCTATATTTACACAAATTCCAATTAAGCTTTAAGTGAAAACTAAAATGTCAAAAATTTAGATTTCCTTCCTTGTAAGTGGAGTTGGTTTTCATTTCTATGCCTGAGAATGGAAAATAATTGAAATGGGGGGAATTTCATTTCTCTGCCTGCTGTGGGAAGACATTTTTCAATAATGCATTGAGAATCTCTGCCGAGGTGTGTGGCTAGGGCTGGCAGAGATGCCCAGAGCAACCAGAGCAGGGCTGACAGGGAAGAGGGGGACTTCTGTTTGAAAATGGTTTCAGGAGGTGTCCTGTGCTCTGGGTGACCAGTGCTGGAGGGAAGAGCTGTGCGGCAAGGAGCAGCGTGGGGAGTCTGCTAAGACCAAGCTTGATTCTGTCTTGGATGCTTAGCCAGACAACTGCTTATCAGGAGCCCTCAGATGGAAGACAGGAAATTAATGTTGGCTTGCAGGTCCATTTGTGCTGAGCTGCCCATGGTTGCTTGGGAAAGCGCAGCACCCAGGCCTGGCCACACCTCATGTTCCCAAAGCAGCACCAACATTTTCTAACACATATTTAGACCTAAAAAAGAGACCTGCTTTGAGAGCATCAGAGCCCTGGGTCTCACCTGACTTCAACAGGATCACTTGAGAGATGGAGAGATTGAGCCCTTTGTCACCTTCTGTATGAACACAGTTAAAACATTGCTGTTCACTTGGCTGAATGTCAAGTGTTCAGAATCAGGGGTTTGAAATCACCAAGGTCCTCACTCTAGTCTTTTCTGTAACCTTGGCTTCCAGCAGCCACCTTGACTGTGAAACACCCCAGGCTTATACCATAGTGATGCCTTTAATTCACCGGCTTAATGTGCATGCTTTAGAGTTGAACACTTGGTTGGTGTTTTGCTGCTTACTGGGCAAGAAAAAGTAGGAGACTTACTTAAAGGTGGTGTGCCTCAGTTCTCTCAAGTACAAAATGGAGACAGTATGCCTTCATGGAGTTCCTGTAAGATGATCTGGAAAAAAAGAGTCAGTCACCCCCCTCTACTCCTTCCCACAGACTAGAAGCAGTATGTAGAGGGCAAGCACACCAAGAGAAACAGAACATTAGAGCTTTATTGCTTTTGGTGTTAAATTAGAGAATGCTGTGTCTGCAGCTACAACTGAACTACCTAATATCCCCAAAATGAAACTCACATAACCAAAATTGTAGCCTCCTGGCTCAATGCCCTTCTTGTGGCCTTTACCACATGCAAGAACACGGGTGCACATACCCATTTCAACATGGGGCTGCAGAGCCCCTCACAACACAACAGAGTAGAAAGATGAGTCTAAGCTAACATTGAGGAAAGTGAGTCAAACATCCATTCTCCATATTTATGAAAGTATTTTTCTGATAGTCATTTTTATCCTTAAAACTTTTCTAAAGGAATTAATTTGTGAATCACTTTTCTTTTTTTAAGGCTAAAGATAAGACAACAAAACCTCTCAGTCCTTATGCGTGCCTTCAGTTTCCTGCTCCCTGTGCTGGGATTCATTGCTTCCCCAAAGACAGAAACTGCTCTCCAGACTTCAGTCTGCAGGCCTGGGGTTTTGGTGCTGTCGGTGCTCAGTGACCCAAGCCTGATACTCAAGCAGACAGAAAAGGCTGCTCATCCTAGAGGGAAGTATGCATTCCTGTGGGAAGTGGACATCAAGGCCACAATATTCAGGACTTACTTGTGGAGCTCCAGCCTCAGGCTATATTTACCAGCTTAGAGAATTTAAGAGAGCCACTGTAGGATTCCAGAAATAACCTTTAACTCAAGGTTAGGCAGAATGCCTACATCTTATCTCTGTAATACAATCTTAGGCAGTTACTCTCTCTTGGTCCCATTCTCCTCATCTACAAAATGGAGACAACAATAGCTAAAGGGCTCCTAAGAGGAACAAATAAAGTAAATGCATTGATTGAAGGTCCTGACAATGGAACATATTTAGATGTATAAATACTTGGATCTGAAAGAAAGATGTTAAAAAGGAACCATCCAATGACTTATCTTATCCCCCCTCCCACCCCTAGCCACCCACCCATCCCTGCTTAAATTGAAAGGAAGGAATTTAGAGATATAGAAGCCAACTGTTGTCCAAGCTCACTTAGATAGCCACATTTATCTTTTCTGCATGACCTTAGAACTTCATTTAAAATGACCCAAATTAATACATAAATCTAAAGAATACATGAAATGTTTGATTTGTGGGATTTTTATACCTGAAAGTACAAATGGTGCTTTATTTGTTACAAAATGTGTGACTATCAACTCCCATGTGGGTCATTTAGCACATTCTTCTCTTTTCTCTTTAGCAAAAACAAACTGTTAAGAACACAAGGACTGCTGGCCAGAGTAGCTGACAGATTGCATCTGTGCAGGCCTGAGTTAGGAGAGTGCTAGTGAGCAAAAGGGAGATGGCCAGAAGCGACAATTATCTGGCAGTGCAGACTAACTCAGAAATAGAACGGAGCAAAGGATAAATAAGGGTGAAGGATCTGAGTGGCCGGACCTAGGGCAGGAACAGGGGACTCTGGAGCACTTTGCAATAAGTGGAACATGGGAGGACAGAAGTAGAATTTGTGGCTAAAGGGATACATGCATTTAAAAGTCCTGTGGGATAGCTGTCCATAACTACATCTGCATCCCCATCTCTATCCAAATCTATACCAATGTCTATAAACTCTAAACTTGTATATACATCTGAAACCAGAGAGACATGAAAGTCTTCTGCATAAAAGGAAATAAGAAGAGCTATGGAAATGAACAAAGTACTCAAAAAATCTTGAGCAATTACTAAAATTACACATAGCAGAGGAATAGGTGAAGAAACACTGTCCAATAAGTTTGATGGGTGTGGTCTAAGGGCATTAGTATCATGCGAGAAGGACATTCTTTAAGGTGATCACTGTTGCAGGCATTCCAGAAGTCTGAGAAATGATGAGGAAGAAAAGGATTTTGCCTTTGGTAATTAGAGACTTATCAAAGACTTAGAATACTTTCCAATGCTGGTGTGCTGGGGATTAAAGAATGGATGGTATATGCATGAGGTGCTCTCTTAAGCACTTTTTAAAAGACAAGGAAAATGGATGTGGACCTTTTTTCTGTTTCTGCTTTCATTGTAAAGAAAAGCTCAGTCTAGCATCTAATACATACAAGTACAGAAGAGGTAAGCTGGCCTGTAGCTCAGTGGGGGAGCATTTGCCTACTATGTGTGGGGCTCTGGGTTTACCCCCAGCCCCACAAAATGGAAATAGAGTGGAAGACTGAAGATCTGCAACTAGGTAAAGCTATACAATCTATAATGAGCAGAGATGAAAGAGAAGGACACAGAGGCCTTTGTAGGAGAAGTCTGCTCTCTATAGGGAGTGGGTTAGATTGAGTGGGAAGCAGAGAGGAGAAGAAGGAATACAAACCGGTTGCAGGGACTCAGCAGGAAGGTCCCCAGAACAGTGGGAGAACTCACACTATGAGGCCTGAGCTGAGACCAGAAACCCAGTGAGCTCTCACTGTCTGGTATTGCTTGGTTTCTTCACTCCTTTGATTTCTCTACTCTCTCATTTGAAAGCATGTTGGAGTAGCCAAGGTCAGAATGTTTTTCTCAGTGTTCTACTTTGGGATATAGAAAGAGCCACCAATCTTCTATTAATAAGTATGTTCCTAATCACACTGACATATCTGGGTGAATTTTTAAGTACCATAATTGCCACTCATAAGATATTGCCTGCAACAGAGAACTTACTTTTCTAGGCACCATGAGTTTTATATTCTAGAAACCATTTCTGATTATCAGGGAGTCATTCCTACATCGAATCTCCAGATAAATTTCATGTCTTTGGTCATTATTTACGGTGATCCATCTCCTATTTTGTTTTCAATCTCGTCATCTGTAATAGAGGATGTGGGCAACCTGAACTTCTCATGGAGGAATGTACTCACCACACTGAGCAGCCAGAGAAGATAGAAGGCACTATCTCAGAGGGAGTAGTTTAATGACATGGTGTCCAGGAAAGCTGTGATTATGTCAGCTGTTATTCACACCATGCCCTCCTTCTGTAGGTGAAAAATTATTTATCAAAGAGCCTGTGCCAAAGCTAGGAACATGGTGGTGATCAGGTAGGTCTGCATCTCATACATTCATAAGTGTTCAGCAGAGAGAGGCAATGTGTCCACTTTTGGGCATTAAGCTCAAGCTGTTACCTCCCTGATGGGTGCAGCATGCATAAATAAGTCATCAAAGCCATAGCAAGAAGGATAGTGATAACCTTCTCTGGGACTGTGGATTCAAAATTCAGGTCTCTGAGGTTGAGATAGCCCATGATTAAGCCTAACCACACAAGGAGGACACCAATATCCTGTCATGTCAACAATTGAAGTTCCTCTGCCTGATTCCTATCTCATATCCCAGGCATTTGTCTAGTCTGTAAAACCCAAAGTGTGGACATTTCTATTACAACACAAATCATGTTATGTAAGAAGTACATGCATTTTGGGAAAACAATACTTCCCAATTAAGTCCAATTCTAGAAGGCTTTTGAAAGTTGGTGGCATTTACTGATAGTCACCAGCAGTCACTCCCCTGACTGGACAGGCTGTAAAGGATGCATAGCTCACTTCCCAGGATGCAGTGCAGTTGAATGGCTCATTATGGACTAACTCAAACAGATTCTTAGGGCTCTAAAAATCATAGCTGTCACATGATCTCAGGTGAAGAGACCCAGGTTTGCTATGAGTGAATATAAATATTCAGAGGCAAATTAATATAAACATGGACAGGGGATGCCAATGGGGGAAAGTCTGTTCCCTTGTCTTTCATGGCAAGTAAGGTAGAAAAATACAAGAGAGAAAAAGAAGGTTCAAGTGGAAACTGACTAATTCTGTTTGTTTGTTTGTTTGTTTGTTTGTTTGTTTGTTATGCTGGTTATCAGGCTATTAGAGTAAAAACTCCTGAGCAAAAGAATAGATTGTCAGGCCTGGGTGGAGACCTGACTATCCCTTTGGGTTGTTTCAGTCCCTTTGACTAAGGGACTACCCCTGCAAGGTCGGCTCAACTTAGCAAGAGGCTGGCATAACAAATAGTTCCTATCGAGATGCTGGCCCCCCTCCCCAAATCCCACCTCTAGTGCAGAAGTGTAAAATGGACTGTAACAATGTAGGGGCCAAAGTCTGCTTTTTCCTTTTCTTCTTTCTCCTTTCAAAGCACAATTTCGTTAACAGTTTGGTCCTTTTCCTCCATATTTTAGATGTCCTTTCTTTCTCTAAAGCTGCCCCTCTGGCCTCGTTGCTACTTGAGGGCCACTTGTCTGACCTCTGTGACGGCTTAAATGGGGTGGCTTTTTCTCTTCTCCCTCCACTGGCCTCCTCCAGGGAGCTGCCGCTTGCCTGCTTGGTGGTTTTACTTTGAAGCCTGAATAAAATTAACAAAGCTATCTTATTTGAGCCCAATTGTAAGATATTCTATTAATGACACTAATAATCCCAAAGGGGACCTGATTTCCCCTGAGTGATAACTATCCCCAACCCTTGACTGATTATTTCTAAAAGCTTTATGACTCACTGTCAGTTGGACACTACACTCTGCGGTTAGTTTAGCCATTGGGCTCAAAACAAGCTTTTGTTGATAGCAGATTTTTTTAAATCACATTTATTTATCTTGGGGGTGGGTTAGTCACATGTGTGAAAGTCAGAGGATGATCTACAGGAGTCAGTTTACTGTTCTTCCATCGCATGGTTCCTAGAGCTTGAACTCAGGTCATTAGGTTTGGAGGCAAGTACCCTAACCCACTGAGCCATATCACTGGCCCTTTAAATTTTCTAAAAGTATTTATTTCTTATTTATTTTTTGTGTGGGAATAGGTATGTTTGTGCTCATGGGCCATAATGTTCATGGGGAGTTCTGGAGATCAGGGGACCACTGTGGGAGTTGGTTCTCTCCTTCCAGTTTTCAAATTCATGCTGTCAGGCTTGGTGGTAAACAACTTTACCCACTCAACCATCACACAGGCCTAGATTTGTGGTTTTATTTTTATGAGAGGATCCTCCTCTGTCACTCAGAGTGGCCTGGAACTCCTGAGTGTAGGGATTAAAAGTCTGCTCTGCCACACCAAGCAAAATAATGGAGTTTATAGTGTCACAATTTTGAAGAAAAATCAATCATGACCAAAGCTGGACATCTCTGAGACATCCAGTGAGAATGTTTCTTTCCTTTCCCCTCTTCTGGCCCATTTTGTTTGAGTCATAATTGTTTTATACTGCTTGGTACCGAGTCATAGTCCCGGAGATGATACACAAGGGCTCTGTAAGGGAGCCACATCCCCAGGTCCTGAGGTTTCACTGAAAATCCGAGGCATTCCTTAGCCAGCACATGCAGTTCAGTGTTGAATTGTGTCTATCTATCATGACTATAGCTCAATGAGATGATAGTCTGAGGTGTCAGGATAACCAACATACTTTTGGGGAAACAGATGGACTCATAACAAGTGATAGGTAATGAACACATGAATGAATGATTCTTTGGACTCCCACCAGCTGTGGCTTTGCTTAAATAATAGATGTGGATAAAGAAAGTTGTGCCTTATTTAGTGTTACACACAGATATAAGTTTAGCAGTAGATAAAACAGAGTCACATAGATATAGGTACACATTTGACATATTTCACATATTGGAGTACTGCACGTCCAATAGCTAAAGTCACATTAACATTTCCAATGTTTGCTTTTGAGAGACTCAACACAGAGTTCAAAGTAGCAGTGACTCAAGCTGAACATCTGCAGAGCCTACCCACAGCCTAGAAACTGCTCACACTTGAGGGCCTTTCCCTTACTGAAGAGCCCTGCTGCTGCTGGAATCAGTGAGCAGCAACACCATTTCTCCTAAAACCAGCCATGTTCCAAATGCTGTGGAGGCTCCAGAAAGACTGGTGGTTCCCTTTCAAGGAAAGTAGAGGTTCACCGTACAGAAGTGGGTACACTATTCCTCTTTCACTTTCTGGCTTAAAAGCCGCAATGGCCAACTATTTAAAGTCATTACTGATTAGGTGTAAGAACAAAAGTTTCTATGAAAAAAAAAAAAAAGGAACCTGATCTCTTGAACTCAGATTCCATAAGAGAATGAACACAAGAGACTTGTATTCTAGCCACATGGATCTTTCATGGGAGGCTTCACGAGACAGTGGGAACTTGAGAATGGGGATTGGTGTGTGGAAGCTGGCACCACAGCACCCATTTACTCATCAGAATTCATGCTTGCTGATGCTGGCTCTGTTGTTACCCTTTGGCACTCAGGGAGCCACGCCTCTTTCCACCGTGCTCTTTAAACACCTTTGACCCCTGCCCATCACTCACTAGTATGCCTGAGGATGGTGCTGTTTTGTGTCTATTCTTTTATGCCGGATGGAATGAGCGCAATCAGAAGGCTATGTGCCTCCAGGAGCTTTGAGTCCTCAGTGCAGGACACCCGCACCCTCTACCCCTTGTAGTGGGCCACCTCTGCTTCTTCCCTGCCAGCCCTCCTTGAAAGCCCTGAAGCCTTCTGAGATTAAACACGGAGCTCTTGAGTAATCTAAGCCCAGCAGGAAGTTTCTCTCTCTCTACAGCAGGTCTAGTGTTCTAGACTGTCATCTCATTAAGAGAAAGAGGAAATTTTGATTCACAGACAGACCCTTAATTTTCCAGAGAGTGGGAATGATAACATTTCTTCCATCCCTGCTGATTCCGCTGATTCTTTCTTCCCTAGAAATGTGCCTTCTTGGGGTCCCCAGCCTTCCTTTTGTGCTTGGAGATTTTGTCAGATGCTTTTTCCCAAGGACAAAGGTCTATAACACTGAGGCTGAGGGAGGGAACACATTTATGAGAGTTGGTGAGTTTGGCAACATAAGAAGGCTGTGTTCTCACTGTGAGACAGTTTGTGTTCAGGCCTGGTGCACCTGCCATCTTGTGCCTCCTCTCCCATCCCCTTGCCTCCCTTTTGTGAAACTCTGATTCCATCCAGAGCATACTGGCCAGGCCTGACTGAAAAAGAATCACTGTGCCTTTCATGTGACCATAGGGGACAGGCTGGCCAGAAATACAAATATAATTCCCTGGGAAGGAATAGTGCTTCAAAGTAGATACCTATATATGAAATCTCTACCCTGATGTATTTGCTCTATAATAGAATGCTTTGTGGATCTCAATGTGACATATTTTATTTAGTAAATAACCTTGCACTACACTGTCTGATAATAAGTAACTGCAATTTGCATGGTGTTCTTCTGGGCTGTTAGATTGTGTGTGTGTGTGTGTGTGTGTGTGTGTGTGTGTGTGTGTGTGTGTGTCTATTCTATGAATAAAACACATCCATCTCTCATTTCCTTTTTTCAGCTCCAATGTCCTACAACTGCTTTAAAAAGCCCATTGTAACTCACAACTTATTCTTTGAATTCCTAAAGGTCTTACAACAAAAACCCATAGCCAGATATTGGGGTAAATGCTGAAAGATCAGAGAGAAAAAGGAACAAGCCACAGCCACCACATCTTACCTCACCAACACCTCAGCCTGAAAAAGCCTCTAGCTCAAAGGGACACTTGTGCCAAAAAGCCTTTAGTTCCTGTCTCCTCAGCCTTTCTCTGCCCAGCCATCACTTTCTGGGATGTGTACTTCCCAGTACTGAGATTAAAGGTGTGTGCCACCACTGCCTGGCATCTATGGTTAATGTAGTGACTTGTTCTGTTCTCTGATCTTCAGGCAATTTTATTAGGACACACACTGTATCACCACAATAACTTGTCATTAATCCTCAGTATCATGGTGAGCAATGTAAGAGCCAAGTGATGTGAGTCTTCCATAACTGGCTCTGTGGCTTGATGTTGTTGGTCAAAGATGGTGACCGCAGGTGAAGCATCTTTGCTCTGCTCAGGAATTGCTCTGTCTCACAGAGCTTCTGCCTCTTAGACCCTGCAATGCCATGGATAGATGGAGCAGGATGCAGAAGTGTACCCCAAAGATGTTGCCTTGGAATCCTTCCCCTATATCTGTGGTTTTACCTACTGGGCATCAACTTCAGTCTAAAATAATATATGGAAAGTTCCAGAAATAGAAATGTTTATAGCTTAAAATCACAGGTAGTTCTGAGTAGCATGTTGAAATCTTAGGCTTTCTTTCTCTGTCTTGTCCTGTAATGAATGTGAATCATCCTCATGTGTCTGTCACCCACCCACCAGTCCTGAGATCACCATCTTGGTTGTAAGGCAGACTATAGGGTACCACAGTACTTGATTTTATGTTGTTAAGCTCTTTCTGGGACTTATGCATGAGTTTATTGTAACTGAGTAGGAGTAATGAAAACATGGTAAACACCCACATTTGGTAACACCCACAGTTCCAGTCAAGCACTCATTGTGGCTCTTGGCACATATGTCTTATGGGTAAGGGTGCTTAGTTTATAACTGGGTGTTAGATGCTGAACAGCTTAGATGTAAAGACTGTGCCATCATCATAACCCTTACACTAAGCATACTGGCTTCTAGGATGACTAGCACATGACTGAGTAGTCTGTTTAAGTTTAGTACCATTTATGCATATTCCCTGCGTGTAAGCTCCACGAGGATAGTACTTTCTGGTGCATTTCCATAGAGTGGATAAGAGTATCAGCTCTCCCAGTGAAATCCAAAGCTTTTGTTTCTTATTTGGTATATGAAGTCAAAATTAGTACTTCTGTAGAGTTGTATGTGTTCAGAGAGCCAATGCATGAGGAGTGTTTTGCACAGTGCCTCATGGAGAGTAAGCTAACTGATATCATCATTGATGGCTTTGATGACATCTACACTTTCTGCCATTTAATTCTACTAAAATTTTGATCCTTAATATTTGTTTGGTTGTTTTTTGAGGTTGTCTTGATTGTTTCTGAGACAGGGTTTTACTATGGATCTTAGGCTGGTCTTGAACTGATAGCACTTCTTCTGTCTCTGGATTACTAGGATTACAGGTATATGCCACTGTGCCCAGCTTATTCCTCCATATGTTTGAAGCCTGTTTTCCTTCATGTTTTCAGTTTATATTCAAGCAATATCTAGCAACCTTGGTTAAGGTACAAGCTGTGGTCTAGGTTGCAGTTTGAAAGGCCCTGGATTTAATCCCTGGCAACACATACATCATCTATATGTGCACTCCATGTTGAGAGAGCTGAAAAGAGTATTTTACATATATTTTAAATTTGTGCAAATGATCTGTGAGGTAGATCATTGGTAGTTTATGTTGTGCCAGGTTAAGGGATAGGGAACTGCATTTATTATCCTTCCTGATACTCATGGAAATATTTTGTAACAGACATTGCTATCCCATTGTTTTATAGACAGAAGTTGAGGTAAAACTGTATATGGCTCATTTTAAGTCATATACGCAGTAATGATGAATGGGGGCAATCTTACTACAAAGGCTGGTCTCTTCCTGCTATGTTGGGCCCATGCGCCTATCCTTCCTTATCAGCACTGGGCAAATGCCAAATTACTGCACCTACTTCAAGAGTGTTTTAAGATTTTATACACAGATATTAACTAGGATAGACACAGTAGATTTGATTTCAGTCAGTCACCCCTTCCCTTGAGCTATTGTTTCTGCAATCATTTTGAACCTTTTATGCCTTGTTTTGTTGTCTCACATTATTCCTGGGGAGACATAAACAAAGGTCTCATCCCAGATATTGAACCTACACCAGACTGAAGTAAGGATACCACCAATGTTCTACTTGCTGAACTATTGAGCTTTATTGGGGCTGGTTACAAGAATGTGAGTGATAGGTTACCTACAAGAACAAAAATGACTCCAAGACAGCTGCATTGCCAAAGCCCATCCCAGTGTGGGTGACAGCTCACAAAAGCTGGAAACTTGGAGTTCATAACATAGAATGAATGCAGTTCAAAGGATTAAAAACTGTCTCTTTCAGATGATTTCTGCTTCTTCGAGGAGCTTCAACTGGTCTCTGTTTCTTTAAGACAATTCAGCTGGTCTTTGTTTCTTTTAGTCTCTCTTCTGGGCAGCTCAGCTTATCTGAAAATCTCTCTGAGCAGTTCTTAAAATTTATATATGCTGAGGGAGGAAGGACCCTATTGAATCTGGTCAGTTTCAGGGACTTCCTGAAGCCTTTGAGTTGTTTACTTCCTGAGTTTAAGAATCTTTCCTCTAGGATGGGATGTTTCACCTCCCTTAGAACATCTTGTTGTCTCAGCTCCTTTTAAACTTCCTGCATCTTGTGTAGCATCCCTTCAAAACAGAAGGTTATAATCTCAGAGCAAATGACTACAGGGTACCCACCCTTGGAAAGTTGGTAGCCTGGTAGCAACTGCAACAGGTGGATTCAGAATGCTCACTATGGAATCTTATGCCCATTCCCCACACTGAGCTTGGGATGGGTCACACTTGTGGAAAATAATTTAGGATCAACATGAACCACTCATTTGAAGGGAAATTTTCTTTCCTTTTCCTGGCTGCTTAAGACTCTCTGAGCCTCTTGCACTGTTGAAATGTAAAAGATGAGAATGAGCTGTTTGCAATGTGTTCAATCTTTTCAGCTAAAGGAACTCCATGTTGGATTAAAACAGAAATCATTCTGGGAATGAACACGTGGGAAAGAATGAACAGGTATCAGGGCATGTATTTTAAATGAAAGCCAAAAATGTGTCTCTGTAGTTAGTGTCTCTCTCCTGAAGCTCTCCCCAGCGTGCCTTCAAGAATCAAAGAAATACAGAATTTCAGGTCTGGAAGAGACTAGAGGGACTATTTGTGTATCCCTCTCATTTTCTAGACGAGCAAAAGAAGTTCTTTTCTGTTCCCCAACCGTGTAATATTTTTCAACTTCCTCTTGGTGTAATTTCTCATCTCGCTAACATGTATTGAATGAGCCACACGGAGAAAACATTGAGAATAGTGCTGTGAAACTCGCATTCCACAGGAGGCCAATGAGTAAAGTACCTTTGCTCTCTTTTCTTTTCATCAATAAATTAACCAGTTGATCATTCTAGTAAAAATTGCCAACTTGAAACATGAACTTAAACAACCAATCTATTCTTCATGTCTTAGCTGTCATTCTTACCCACCTCTGCAGGCAAGAGACAGTGAACAGAGAGGTGAGAACTGGATGAGTGGTCCGCATGAAGGAGTTCCCAGCATCTAATTTCCTCTTCACTGTCCACTGTTACATTTAAGGGATACCTCATGTCTGTCTAGCTATGAGAATAAAACCTAAACCCACACCTCTTGGAGCTGTTCTCCTTCAGCCCTGTCATTATCATGATGGGGTGTTGGGTTTTTTTCAGACTCTGTGCAATGCTTTCCCCTTTGGCAAGTGACAGAATGTTCTTGTTTTTATAGAAAAGTACCGTATCAGCAGTGTTCCTCTAGTTGAGGGGTGGCCTGGTGCTCTTGGTGCATGTTAACAATATCATCTAATTCTGGCATGGAAACCAAGCCTTCTGGACTCCATGGTCTTGGTCATGAATGATATTTTTTTCTGCCACTGTGTAAAATAGATAGCAAGTAACTTGAAGTGAAATCTAGTGATCGTCTTTGTGCTTTCTAGATATATGTCTACTTGATACAAGCTAGAGGCATTTTGGAAGAGGGAAGCTTAATTGAGAAATTACAAGATTGGCATGTGGACCAGCCTATGAGACATTTTCTTGATTAATGATCAATATGAGTAAAACCAGGTAACCATGGGTTATGTTGCCTGGGTGGTCTTGGGTGTTATAAGAAAGCAGGCTGAGCAAGCTAAGGGAAGCAAGCCAGTAGGCAGTATACTCCCTCATGGCTTCTACTTCATTTCTTGCTTCCATGCCCCTGCCTTGGGTTTCTAGGACATGCTTTGACTGGCTGTGATGTGGAACTATAAGCATATCAGTGATAGCATTACAAGGTAGGTAGGTATTCCATCTTCCTATGCCAGAAAGTTCTGTGCTGCTCTGAGGTTCTTCTAAGAGAGTTCCTCCTCATATGCAATTGTTCTCCATAAAACACAGTTATGTTTTAAGTCATCCCAAAGATTTCAGGCCTGGGATTTGAGAGCTCAGTTACTCCATGTTTTGTGTAATTATTGCAAAGGCCATGTACATGGGCAAGACAGGGTCTTTCCAAGTAAGGAACTCAGAACTCATTGCTGGATGTAAGGGTCACATGGGAGCCTATAAGCCTTACTGCCTCTGTGAAGAAGAAGACATCATTCTGGACTAGTTGCTGTCCTGGACCACACACTGAAGAGGTATCTCCTACACTTGCAAAGAAGCCCATTCATAGCTGGTTCTACTGGATGCTAGCCATTATAACCAGCATTTTCTGCTATAAAATCTAAAAATTACAAAGTTAAACCTGCCTTTGAAGAAAGGCCTACATTACCTAGCAGTTTCATTTCATTCCTTGTCATGGGAGAGATTATCTGCTCATATCACCCTCATACCTCTTCTATCTTTATTCATACTGAGTTATTACGTTCTAAACCTGCAAATGCTCCTTTATCCAATGATGAATTTAGCTTGCTCAATATTAATCATAGTTTTGGAAACAGAATTTCTAATATATGCGTTACCTAAAATTGTTAATCTATGGTTCTGCACTTTTCCCTGTCAATCTATAATTAAATCATATGAAAACACACTGATTTTACATCATTATAATAAAGGTGTATTCTGATATCTCTGATGACTGTGGCTCCCTAGCATTCATTATTTAATTGCTAGACATTTTACTATCAGCTCACATGGTGTTATCTAAATTAATTGTGAACTTAAATATATGTGGATCTAAAAAGGAAATCAGCTTGTTCCTTAAAGGAGGCATGGAAGCCTGAATAGACCAATTTTATGTTAACAACCTAATATCCTCCTGTAGTTAGGAACAAAATCTGAATATCTAGGAAGATGTTCCCTTTCAGCTGCTTCTAAAGGCTTCTGAATTGTGACACCCTTCTATCAGGTGATGAAATGAGAAGGGTTTTATTCAATTGTTTCCTGATTGTATTTCTAAATTAATTTCAAGGCAGTAGAGTCAGGGCTGTAAGAAAAAGCCTCTGCTATAGTCTGAGTATCCAGGGCTCTGTGCTCTGGCCATAAGTGGCTGCTGAGAATCCTTTCTAGGGCTAGGAGGAAATGTGATCAAGGGTAATGTCATGGCTGTTATTGACATATTGATGTTTCAGGAGGCTCAGGTCACCCAGGAACTATTGGATTGATGATAGAGGGCAACAAAATTAAAATCCAAACCCTTTTACCATGGGTCAGAATGAAACAATTATTCAGAAAAAATGTCACAATAATTAGCACAACAAATAAATTATAACCACTCATTTTTCTGAGTGCCTCTTATTCTGCAGGCACCAAATTAGGAGTGCACAATTCATAGATCATTTCATCCTTACATTTGGGATCTAAAGAGGATTGGTGTGTCTCCTTGTAGATGAGAAAACTGGGCCTAGACAGAATTACCAATGTGATCAGGAGAGCACAGCCAGCAAGAGGTGGGATGCGGAAGATATTTTGTTTTTTAATTAGTGCATGTTATCTGTATCAAACAACGTGTTTCAGTGTGACATTTTTACATGCATATAATACATGTTGATTCTAGTCATCTCCCTTATTGTCCTCTCTTATTCCTCCTGCTGGCCCCTTTCTTTCCTTAGTATCCATTCTACCTTCATGTCTTTTTCTTTGTAATCTAGATTTATGGGATCATTGATAACAATTACTGAGGCTCAAGTGTGTATTATAACATTAAAATACGTACCGCTGTAGCAAAACTTAGAGTGGATCTCAGAGAGACTGAAAGTGGTCCAAATTGTACTGCTAGGAAATTGAAGAGCTGGGATTGGTGCCAAGGTCATTTTAATTCCAAAACTTATGCTCTTTCTAACACATCACACTTTGCTGCCTACAAAGTCCTTTCTGTTATAATAAACAGCCTCCCCTAGGGAAACAATTGACTATTTATCTGCCTAAGGTGACCAAGCACAGTTCTCTCTTCCCAACAGATTACACAGTAGATATGTCTGGAAGACATTTATTTATCCAAAACTGACATTCAAATCTCTAAGATGGAATTGAAAAGGGGGCTTCCATTTAGGTATCTTGTCTGTTCGAAAGCCTGGAGAAGCTTTCTAACACAGAAGAATCAACTGGATAGGATTCTGATCTAAAGCAATAACACATGGTGGCATTAACCCCAGTGTCCTGATGTGGGGTGGTAAAGCTTGCTAGCTTGCTTTATACTCAAGGTATTCCCATTCTGCTACTGTGGATGCACATTGGATAGGCTTGCCCCTTTGATGGAAAGCTTCTTATGGCAAGACATGTTTCAGCCAGTCAATGAACACATTCTTCTTGACATCCTAATGTGTGTCAAACAACATCCTATATCCTGGAGTAGGCAATGACTCCAGCTTGGTGTGACAAAGGATTGTGATGAGATGAAAGATTGCAAGCTGGGAGTACATCTAATCCAGCTTTAGATATTAGGGGAGGTTCTAGAGGAAATACTTAAAAAAATCCAAACAGGTAGGTGGGTCAGACAAGAAAGGCTGGGGATCATGGTGAGTAGTGAAGGCTCAAAGAACAGTCTGGGGAAAGGAGCTGGGGTGACCAGAGAAGAGATACTTCAGGTGTACATTAATTTATACAGCAGTGACAGGGGTGGGAGAGATGGAAGGATAGGTATGGGGAGCTAACTTATGACCATCCTCAAGTTCTGGGTGTTTAATGGATTCTTGTTTGCTTTGGTTCTCTAACAAAGCAGCTTTGTTTGTTTTTAAAGATGTGGGATTGGTTATTCCAACCTGGGACCTGATGTGTGCTCCATTGGCTTATTTTCCAGGGCTGCTCTCTAAATTGATGTTTTGATCCTTGTCCGGTTTGCTCATTTGGTTCCATCCACCCACCCACCCACCCACCCCCCTTTGCAAATGGAGGCCGATTAATACTTTATTCACAGGGAAACTGCTGGGCCTAATTATCTGGAGCCGGCAAAGACATCTGAGAAGACTGGCTGAGAGATGCACCGCAAGACCTCACAGCTTCTCAAAGGCCCTGATTGCTTCCCACATGTCTCTCTCCTTCTGTTTGGATGAGGCTACAACAGCAGTTTCTTTTCCTAGTCTGCTGTTCATCATCATCTGACACCTGCAAGGAAAGCTGGCAGCATCCCTGGTACTCAGCCTGATTCCTTCAACCAAATCTTCATTCACAGGGGAGGGAGTACTTAGCTAATCCTGCTGTGATGAGGTCTCAGTTCCACATTTGACTCTTATCTGAGAACGGAAGCTATTTCCATCCCTGCTTCCTCTGATTCTCTAGACATTACACTCTTCAATCCTTGTCAGAATTCGTGGTAACTTCCTCTCCCTACCTGTTTTCAGAGAAACAACAAATAGTAAACATTTAGCTTTTCTGCTTGAATCTGCAGAAAACAGAATGCAGCAATATTAAAACTGTAGTGTGCCGACCAGAGTTTCAGGGTGCCTTTCAGTTGGCCCAGAAGGAAGGGTCATCCCCTGTAAAAACATGAACCCAAGGTGCTGGCTGGATAGGGCTGAGACTCACCCTTCCTCTCCACTGAAGTAGGCCATGCAATTACTCTGCCTGCCTCATTGAAGAAAGTCATCTTGAGTCATGTTCTTCAACTATCACTATCCCTCCACACAAGATGCCCTTTCTATCTGGTAGATGGCAAAAGCTGAAAAGACTTCCAGCCCCACATCTCCTGAGGACCTTCTCCTGGATCCCGAGCACTTTTCTTCTGAAAAATACTAGATGTATTCTTTCAAAATTTCATTACACGCATAATATAATATGCTTTCTCTATTATCCTCTTACCCCCACCACAGCACATCTTCTCTCTACAAGTTACCCTTCTATTTCCATATCTTTTCATTTGTTTGGGGTCCAGTGCATTTACTTAAGTTAACTGTATGATCTTGGGTGGGGGCTTATTTACTCAACCAGAGAAAGTTATCAGTGGCTATCACTGAGGAATGTGACTTCACCTCCACCAGGAACCGTTAACTGCCTATTGCTTCTCTGAAAGGGTTTGAGACTGTATGAGCCCATTGCCCTTCCATGATGAAATTTTGATGGGCTCAGTCTTTTACAGGTCTTGTGTAGGTAGCCACTGCAGCTGTAAGTTCATGGGTACAGCAGCTATGTGTGGTCCAGAATACAGCTTTATCTAGCATCCCTTCCCATTCTCGGGTTAAAGTCCTTTTGCCTCCCTCTAACATAATTTTCTGGGAACCTTGAAGTGGGTGATATAAATGTCAACTTTAAGGCTGAGTATTCAACAGTCTCTTATACTCAGCACTATCACTAGATTAAGAGTTTCTGCATTAGCTGTTGCCTAATTTGAGACCAAGGCTGAGAGCCCCACTAATCTACTGTTTATAAATATAAGTAATTAGAAGGAAGTTTGACATCATGTCCATATACCAAAACAGCAATAGTAGATTCTCTCCTAGGGCCTGTGACCTACCCAGGTATGGGTGCTGACAAAGTTTACAGTAGCAGATTTTAATTCCTCCTATTGGGCAGGCTTAAAATCCAACCATAATTAGGTTGGCTACCCTATAACAGTAATGCCACTATTGCATTTGTGGGCATATCTTGCCTGGAATATTGTTATTGTAACTTGCAGGGCTCACAGCTACATAAGACTATAGATGACCTTCTCCTTGCCTCCCACACAGTCCAAACAACACATTTCAACACTTTGAAAGCTAGTTATCAGGGAAGAAAATTCCAACTTAGTTCAAGCTTGCTCTCTGGGTCCCACAATCAAATATGTGGTTTCTTCAGCAATAGGCACTTAACATCTAGTTCTTATGCACAACCAAGATCAATGGGAATAACCTGTATTATTTTGGGGGACTCTGGTCTCCCTGATCATTAACTCATAAGGCAATGTCTCACATGCAGCACAGTTTAAAAACCTATGGCTTCCGAAGGCAGCACTATCCACCCATGTAGGGTACCTCCTTTAAAACTCTTTTAACTTTATCTTTAATTAGTTTATAAAATAGTAGGATTTTGTATGATTATTCAGTCTTTGCTAACACTCTCTTACCTCCTCATTTTCCTCAACAAGTACTGGCAAGAATGCTGTGAAAAAGGAAAACTTATTCACTGTTGGTGAGAGAACAACTAGAGTGGACACTGTTGAAATTAGTGTGGAGGGTTCTAACAACACTAAAAATTTAACCATCTTGTGACCTAGTATGCCACTCTAAGGCACCCAAAGGACTCTATACACTACCATAGAGATACTTGCACATCAATGTTCTTTCCTGCTCTATTCAAAATAGCTAGAAAATAAAATAAGCTGAGATATCCATCAATTGATAAATGTCCAATGAAAATATGACACACACATACATTGGAATTTTATTGTGATATAAACAAAAATGAAATTATGATATTTGTAGCTACATTGATGAAAATATTATGAGTGAGATAACCCAGGCCCAGAAAGACAAATGTCATGTATTCTCTCTCATATGTGGATCTTAACATTGAATTTTTAGAGTTTGGTGTTTAAGTTGAAGTTCCTTCTAGAGTCCAGGGAACTAGAAAAGAATCTTGAGCTGGGTGAGGGAGGGATAATAGGGCCCCAGGCATTTGAAAACCCCTGATCTTGATTTCATTCCCATAGAAGAGAAGAACATTAAACCAGAAAGGTGGTTAAAAAAATTCTAATACAAAATTAAATTAAAAGGCATATTGCATGCAGCAAATGGCAGAATCCTAGCCACTTAAGGCACTTAGTTTACTGAGTGTTCTATACACTATTTATAATTAATTATGACACATTGATGACAGTTGTATAGCGGTGTACATTTTCTAAAAACTATTATGTGCATTTTTCTATTGATTTGCAAAAAGCTCTCTGAATAAGGTAAAAAAAAGGTATTATTATCATCTTGATTTTTGAATTTGAGGAATGTGATGTTGTACTTGTTTCTAGGTGTTCTACCACAGAAATCATAGAATCTTTTATTTATTTATTTTTTGTTAACTCTTGAGTTTTAGTCCCCAAGTATGCCTATGAAGTAGGTTATGCAGTTGGATCACAGGATGGCATTGGCCAAAATAGACAAGGACCCAGACAAGGATGCTCATGCAAGGGGTCATGTGCCAGTGTTGGAAGAAAACTTTCAGATTTGCCTCATCTACAGGACTGCAGATCCTCCTGACAGTTCCCTCAGAGAATTCAGGAAGAAAGGCTCTGATTGCATTTGTCAGCTTCATCAAGTCCGGAAGATGAATACATGCTCTTTTTCTGGAAACGATAATATCCTGTCCGGCATGTAATCATGTGCAATATGGTGTTTCCATCTCTTGGACAAAGTTAGGTCCTCTTAACAAGGAAGCTTACTGTAGTGCCTCTTGCCCCTGAGGAATTAGCTTCCCTAGGTCTTTACCTCTGCTCTCATTCTTCTGACCTTTCTGACTCCCCACTTCCCAATTTTCCATCTTCAGCAACCCAGTGGCTGATTTTTCTTTTTCAGAACCACTGCATGAATCCTGAGTGCGAAAGGAAAGGGTGAAAACAATGGTTCTTTGTTCTTTGATGTTGAGGGCCATGTGCATTCTCAGGAGCAGTCTGGGATGGGAATCTTCCGAAGGGATTCCAAATCCAATGTGGAAATCACCGAGTCTGAAATACGTTGAAGTTCTGTATCAGCGAGAAGAAAAAGGGAACATGTGGTGTTGTGGCTTCTGGAAAGAAGAGAAAGGTCTTCTTTGGACCTCAGCAAGTCTGAAAGTCAAAGTTCACCCTTGGCTGGCTGGCTGTGGGTGAAGGGAGTCTGTTGAGAGATTTGGATAAACCCTCCTGACTGATTCTTCATGAGACACAGAGAGGAGAACAGCTACAACACTACCAATTATTTGAATGCCTGTTGCTTTATATAAATTGTTTAATTTAGTATTGCAAATCACTGTCAATTAGACAATATTATCTCCTCTCACCCACATTTAGAGAGGAGAAAAACGAGATCAAAGGAATTAGGTAATTTGTGGAGTTACATAAGGGTATTTTTTGCACCCAAAGTCTGCCCACGCTTGCTTCATGTCAGCTTCTGTACATCTCCTCAGCATTCCTCAGACGAGGCTATTGTTTGGGGGGTCACATTAAATGGGACACCTCTCTACTATTTCCTGAAGTCTGGTGCTTTCTCCTACAGTTTTCTCTGGAGATTTTTCTCCTAGATGCCATTTATGCCCCAACTTGGTCCCCACCCCCACAGTCTATAAACTCAACAACTCTGGCTAGCCAGGCTCCTGGAGTTGGCTTTCAGTGACATTGACCAGAAAGTACCCATGACAGGGCATGTTCTGCCTCTAGGATTCATTTTATTTTTTCTATATATTTCTATGCAGTGAGGCACCCAGGAAGAAAGTAACTCTGCTCCTAGATTGAGGAATTCAGGGAAGCCAAGGATTGCAATTCCTGAAGTGGTTTTTATGCCATTGAAATCTGGGTTGGAGCCATCAGCTCTGATCAAAGGTTCTGTCACATTTTGTCCTGCACTTATTTTTAGTATCCTACATCCAGTCCAGTCTATTACCAATAGAAGCACTCTTTTCTCCAGAATCTGGACCCAAGCTTCCTGACCACTATGCTCCCAGCATCCTGACTAAGCCACCTCTGTTGGACTCCTATGGTACTCTTGTTCAAACCCAGCTCCACATGGCTTGTACAGGGTACAAGAGAAAGTGTTCTACCTACTTGTTAGGCCCAAAGCCCACATCTCCAGGGTGACCTCCAGGACCTTGCTGCACCACAGGCTCCTCACCCTTGCCTTTCGAGCTTGACTTTTCAATTTATTTCTCACTTTCTGCTGGCTCCAATTCTCTGGCCTCCCCATCTTTGAACCTGCTAAACATGCGTTCACTTCTGGACCTATGCAAAGGCTTTTTAACTTCCCCTGGAACAATTTGTTCCCATACAACTCACTCCTGCCCTACCTCTCTGTCTTTACTAATAAACTCAGAGCTCTCGCTCCCCTTCTCCATGCTTCAGCAACACTTAGTATTCAGAATTATTTTCTATTTACTTACTGCCTGTCTTCTCATTAAGAAATAAGGCATATAAGGGAGGGGACTGTTAGCTGTTAAACTACATGCTGTGTCAAGGAACAGAGAGTGCACAGTAAATAATCATTAAAGAAAGAACTGTGGAGAACTCCATCTCTCCTCAACATGAAGACTTGATTGATGGCCTCTTCATCTCATTTTATCCCTAGCCTGTCCTTACATTTTGATTTTCTTTCAGGCAAGATAAGTTTTGTTTAATAATTAATATTCTACACTTTTGCTGTAATTCCCATGTTTTTAATATTATACTTTCATCCTTTCCTCTTCTCCTGTCTCCATCAGAGAGTTCTTAGGAAACTGATTGAGGCTCTTGGGCATAGATGGGAATGCATGGAGCTGTCATCACCGTAAGTGTTCTTATAGCTCAGATTTCAAAAACATCTTACTCTCCATGACAGAATTTTGGAAAATGAAATGCACTTGGAGTCCCAGCTCAGCACTCACATACTGTGTGGCTTTTAACACACTACTGAACATCTCTGTGACTTGGGTTTGGGGAAACAGAGAAGCTAATGAAGACCTTGTAAGTCTGAACTGAGGATAAAATTTGTTAGTACTCCAAAGCAATTAAAAAGCAGGCCTTGCATAAAATTCTTTTTTGAAACAAAAACTCAGGAATGGAACGTGGCAATCTTTTCTATGAATCAGGCATACAAAAAAATAGGCATTGTGAGTACTGTGTGCTCAGTTTTCTTGTTAACAGGCAGATGCTGGAGTAAGTTCTCACTGTGATTTTATCCATTCAAGGGCTGAGATGAGGATGTCTTACAGCCAGGAAGACAGACTTCGTGCTTCTGATTTAATTTGATTTTTAGTTTACTTCTGCTTAGGCCTTGGGGTTTCAAATGGATTATCCAGATTTCAATTCCAAAGCCTGCCAGACCCTTATGTTCAACTGCTGGTTTTGCCTGGAGGAGGGTGGATGTCTCCTAAGTACTCTAAGGAGCCCTCCAGAGTGTGTTGGGTGGTGCTGTGCTGATGGGGTGGGTTGGGCTCCTTGGGCTGTTAGAATCTTGCTGAGGAAGCATGCTTAGCACAGTGTTGCCAGCCTTAAGGGTGTAATCAGGTAGCCCAAGGGGAACAAGGGAACATGTACCTCAGGATGACTCACAGAAGACTTTGCCATAAGTCTCCAGTGACCAACCCAGAGAGTTCCCTGGGTGTGACTGTGACCCCTAACCTCAGAGTAGCACAAAAAGGGAATTCTGGGTTCCACTGCCTTCTTAGAAAAGTCCACAGAAGCCAAAACATTGCAACATCTGGTGAAACTATTTTTTTTTTTTTTGGAGTGGCACTGAATTATTTGCCACTCCCTCATGTGATGAAGGGGGGTGGCACTTGTATCTCACATGCCCATGGGCATATTTTCCCACCTTCACTTATCTGAGCCTGCTAATTCTGGATACACAAAAACTAGGCCTGTTTCTCTTGTAGCACTGGAATTTCTTACTCAGATAATTTGACCATGCATTTCCTCCATCCTTCATTCATAAAAATAAAAGACACTTGTCAATCTGCTGTGAAGGTGTGTGTGGCTTTCCAAAACTGAGTGTTATTTATATGGTAGATGTTGGGGCCATGTGGCTGTACCAGGCAATCCTTATCTTTGTCTTTGGTGTCAGGGTTGCAAAGGATCCATTGCTTTTTGGGCAGAGAGTTGGAAGCAGCTGTGAGTCCACACTGAACCCCCTGAAATCCTCAGCAGCTGACTGCTCCAGCACTTCAATATTCATCCTCAGGTAGAATCCTGGAGCAAATGAAAGACTGGCATGTCCAATAATCAGTATGGTTCATGATCTTGACCTTGTCCTGTCCAAAATAGACCTGAAGTGTCCATCTACTTTGATCTGTTGGAGAAAAAAGGAAGAAGTAATGTGGGAAGGCCAGGATGGAAGACAAAGGACAGAGCAATTGAGCATAGTGGCATAGTGGATGCTGATTGGATGGTGAAAGTGTGTGTGACAGAAGCCATAGCAAGACTGTCACTGACACCACAATGACCATTTACATGTCTTTGAATAGGATGTGACTCACACATCATAATTTAAGGAAGACACAATGCCTGGGCTCTCACCTTCTTTCTGATGCTATGTTATAGCATGACTTTTGTGAACAACACTAGCTATAAAGGGCCCAGGCTTCTTCTCTGTGACATCACGGGCAATCTACCTAATGTCCTCACTCTTGCCAATGCCAAGAAGTGCTGCTCACCCTTCACTCAAGGCATAGATGGAAAGGGTGCCATATTTCGTTTAGACCCTGCTAGTAGAAACACAACACCAAGATGCACTCCCAGGAGTTGTGAGCAGCCCCAGCTGGTGGCAGAGTATGGGTCAGCATGCAGCTCCAGGCCATGGAATGAAGGCAAGGAGGTCCAGCATCTGTGCTAGAGCAGTCACACAACCTCCCAGGTGATGGAGGCCAGAAGTAACTGGTTAAGATGCTGCACACTTCCAGTCATGAAAGAGGTAGGTTGCATGAAGCCAGTACTGTCAGAAAGCATGCAGTAGATTGGGAATTGTCCCAGGGCCACTGTAAATCAGAGAACTCCCCTTTCTTCTAAGAAACTCACTCCCAAATAAACACTTGGACCCTAGCCTCACATGGTTTTGTAAGGGTAGGTCACCAAGATAGAAATGTCACTAAGAAGGCCAGAAATCTAAATGATGTTTTCATACTTGGCTTTTCCAATTGATTTAGTGAAATCCTTGAGTTCCAAAAGCTGATGGTCAAATATCCAGGAATTGTGTAGGCCAATTAAACTGTTGTTAACTTGAAACTGGACCTGATGGAATATTTACCTCATAGAAGTCAGCAAATATTACATATCAGGACTTTTATTGTTGTTGTTCTTGGAGAGATAGGTGGCCAGCCTTCACAGCATGGAATTCAGTGGTTTTGAAATTAAATAATTTTTTCAGTGGAAAAATTCATAACAAATATTTAAGAATTGATATAATGCAGGACAACAATACAAAATACTAATTGTTGCTGAATTGTATTTTTGTCTCATTTGTATGTAATGTATCTATGTTGTTATGTTTATTGTATCTAAAATTAAAGCTATTTATGTCTCTTTAAATACAGTTATTATCAAAGGAATTTTTATTAATGCTGTAAGGGGAACCCAGAGCACTGGCTGAGCATTACTTATCTGAAATGTTTGTGGCCAGGAGTGTTGTAAAGCTGAAATTTTCCAAATTTTGGAGTGTTTGGATATAGGTAATTAGATATCTTGGGGATGGGTCCCATGACTAAACAAAAGATTCATTTATGTTCCATACATTAATTATACAAGGTAAATTTATACAGTGTTTACATAACAACTACATTTTGCCTGTTACCCATCATATGAGATCAAATATGGAAATTTCCACATGTGGTATCATACATATGTCAGCAGTCAAAAGTTTTAGATTTGGGAGCATGTGGTATTATGGATTTGAGGGTTGGGATACTCAGCTCCTATCTCTAGTTCTGTAGAAAGTAGTTAGTAATAAAGGAATAACAAATAGTCCCTTTGTGTACCAGCCATGTCAGCCCACACCAGAGGGAGATGTATACAAGGCAAGTCAAAGTATTTTAAATGTCTTTTCATGATAACCTCAGGTGTCTTTTCTCTAAGGATGAATGAAGCTTCACTATAGCATATATACACTCTGTGCATACAATCACACATACACTAACAGAAGTCCAAAGTTATATATATTAACTCAAATGATCATTATAAAGAGTCCTATTGAGGACGTATTATTATCTGTCCTAATGTTACTGATAAAAAAAAAAAAAACTGAACAGAGAGTTTAAACATGCCACAGCTCAGTGACAAACAAGAATGATACTCAAGCACCTAGCCCTTGGGTTTGTTTTCTCTGTCACTGTACTTCAGGGCTGCAATCTGAAACATTATTGCAACTGCAAGTGTGTATAATACTAGGATGGTTCCAATAATTCTAAACCTCTAAGGCCTTAGCAACTATACCACACAATCAAGTCAGAATACTTGACAGTATACATTGATGAGATAGCTATCGCCTTGGTCAGCTTGACTGCAAATTAGCAAATGCCTATTAGTAAGTGAACGGTGTATAAGCCATACTATACTAGCATTGCAGATTATCATACAGTATTTAAAAATAGTAAATTCAAATGAAGCCAGATAACTTAGAAGAATTTTCATCAGCATTATTGAAGAATACAAGAAGCATACAGACAAAAGTGTATAATAATTCCATTTTAACAAAATATGCAGTGACTACATGGCTTTCTCTTCCAAGCATACATGCACTACTGACAACCAGGCTAGCAAAAGTGTGAAGTGTAAAATGTTTGATGCAAGCTTCTCCATGGCTGATGTATATGCAAACAAGAACACCTGCCATTTGTGTTTCCTATGAACAAGCCCCTATGGGGTTGATTATTCACTTTTTTAATTAATGAGAATCCTTTTTTTCCCCCATTTGCTTGGTTTTGCTTATTGTCTGGCTTTTTCTTTGTGTCTTTTTACCAAATCTCTGTTTTCACTTTATAATGAAGTTTTAATTTTTAATGCTTATCTTCCTTTTAAAAATTGTGCTTTCCTCCCTTTTTTCCAATCCCAAATCAAAGGTGGGGAGGGGGTGGGCCATGAAAAGCTGCAACAGACAAACCAAAAAATTAGCTGGGAGATGCCTATTTCTTTGCAAGACTCAGAACCTAAAACAGATTCCCCCACGTACACCACAAAACCCCCTAAGACCAGTGGTTCTCAACCTTCCTAATGCTATGACCCTTTAATGCAGTTCCTCACATGGTGACCCCCAACCATAAAAGTAGCTCATCGATACTTCATAATTAGAATTTTGCTATTGTTATGAATTAGAATGTAAATATCTGATATGCTAGATATCTGATATGCAAGCCCTGTGAAAGGGTCATTTGACTCCCAAATGGGTTCAACCCACAGGTTGGGAACTGCTGGTCTAAGACCCCTTTATCTAAGAGACTATTCCTACTTGAGGGTCAAGGGCGCTGTTCATGCCTGACTGGCAACCCTTGCCTGTCATGGGTGTTTCTCTGGGAGAGTGAGCTGGCAGGGGTGGAGGAGCTGAGTTCATTAGTGTTCTGATGGCATGGCAGCTCCTTGTATTTTATTACCCTAATTAGATGGGTATTAGATTATACTTAAAGCTTACATCTTCATTATCTCCTATTTCAACTGTGGAGATAATAATTATATTATAAAAAAATTCCAACATGTCTTTGAATCAAGGTGGATGCTTAATTTGGCTTTCCTGCCAATCCTGCTGTCGGTTTACCTAATTCTTATTTTTTTTGAATTCAAAACTATATTTAACAGGCTTGTTAAACCTATGTTTAATGTAGTATTTCTCATGGAGCTCTGCTGGGGCTTCATGAACTACAGTGGAAATCTGGTCCTCCTGTTTTTTTGTCTAGCCCCTAGGACTTTTCCCTAAAATGCACCCTGCACCTTCTGGACACCAAGCATGAAGGCTGAATACTGTCATTAGCCTTTTCTTGTCTTCTGCTTTTTCAAATTCAACCCCTGACTACAGGGATATCATAGCTGAGGCTGTCTAGCTTCCTCCCCATCTTTGGCCCATAGTGTCATCACAGACAATGTCTAGCCTTCTGTCCACTCCAGCTGCAAATTGCCAACAAAGCTGTTGTTAGAAGTCATTTCCCCTTTGAAGATTCACCATTGCTTAGAAGATAAAATCCACATTTCTGTGTGTGGTACCCCAAAGCCATTTTGTGATCTTAACATCATCAACTAACTGCTCAACAGATAAACTCCCAACCCCCTGTGAGATGGAACTGGCTGGGGTGCTAATACCTACTCATTATTGGAAGCCCAATTCAATGTCACACCCTTGCAAAGATGTTCCTAAGCATGCTAGTAAAAATTAGTTCCCTTTCCATGATACACATTTGTTCTTAGATACTCCAATTCTAGCATTTGCATTTATCCCAGTGAATGAAACTTCCACTCCCTATTTAGTGATGGTGTGTCTTTATGGAGAGGGACAGGGCTGCAGCTGCAGCTGTAACTCCAGTCTACTGCATGTTAAGAATAACTGTGCCTTGATGCATCTTTGCGGTAGGAAGGAAGGATTGTTGCTGCAAGCACCTCCCTGCTCTGTTCTTCACTCATTTAATGTTTGCTTTCTCTCTGGTTTACTTGTTTATTTATTGTTTATTGATTTTAAATGATCTAATAAGCACTTTTAAACCAGCTGTGGCACTTCGCTTGCAACTTGTGCTTGTTATGAAGATTTAAATGTGACTTTCTCTGTGTTAAGCAAATGGAGGAGCCCCAAAGAGCACTTATCATTGTCATCCTTAATCACATCACCATTTTTATTAACTCCAGTTCTGACTCTAAAGCATGCTAGGAGGGAAAACTCTGTGGAGCCTGAGGTTTATATAAACGGTGTATAGTTTTTGTTGTTCCTCATTAAGAAACCAGTCATCCCTCCCCTCCCTGCTCCTCTGTTTAGGAAAAAAAAGGGGGGGAGACATAAAGGAAAGAGGAAAAGGCTGTGGTACCCATGTGCTCAAATTCAGACCTCTGGAGATGACAGGAGCCAGAGTAGAGGCTTCATGAAGCATGGGTCAGGAGCTGAACTTCCTAGGAGTCCTGAATGCAGTCAGCTAGAATCGAAAAACACATGGGAAGTTACTGATCTAGTCTAAAGCAATTATTCTCAACCTATGGGTCATGAACCCTTGTCAAACCTCTATCTCCAAAAAGATTTACATTAAGATTCCTAACAGTAGCAAAATTACAGTGATGAGGTGGCAATGAAAATTATTTTACAGTTGAGAGTCACCAAAGGATGAAGGAAGTGTATTGAAGAGTTGCAGCATTAGGTAGTTTGAGAACCACTGATCTAAAGTAAGAGAGTTAATCTGAAACGGGGGGGACTTCGTGGGGTTCCCGGGCTCCAGCTGAGGACTACCACACCTGATCAGGTGGCTACGGTTACTGATGAGGGACGGCTTTGTTTATAAGAATGTCCAGCGTTCACAAATTTGAAAATAAACCCAATAGAAGCTTTCTAAGGAAAAGAAAATGTGATTCAGCAACCCACCGCACACTTTCCTGGAAGCTTCATCAACCCCATAATTAAATGATACCTAAGCTGGATGAAATGTTAATATTAAATATTATGAGAAATTTCCCGGAGATTGCACTGTGCTACCTATTTATATTTCTGACCTGACTTGCCTCTCCTACATTAACAGAAAATATGTATGCAGAGACTATGTGTATATTTTAGAAATTTCCATTAGGAATTAATTTTGATGTCTTAATAGATTAATCTTGCTTGTACCTGATAGAATTTATTTTTAATGAAATTCCTACTGCAGCAAGGACTTTAATGAGTAAGCTATTTTCCATTTCTTCTAGAAGACCTATGTAAGGCTGTGCTTATACTAAAGGCCCTTTCCCCTGTGACCTAGGGCTAAGAAACTGCATGCACAACAGCTGTGAAGCCAGGCCAGCACCCTTGCATAGAGTCTCTGTGCTACAGAGGGCAGGCTTTCTATGTATCTCAGCACTCTAAATAGTCTGAAAAATCAGTCTTCCAATACTACCAGTTTTTGTCCCATAGTATGGTTTGACTGTGGTTCATCCCCATCAAAATTCCTGGTTAGCTTTGATTCTTGAGCGTAGCAGTACTAAACTGGCAGAGTCTTGAACAGAAATGATTAGGGTAGCAGGAGAGAGCCCTGCTTTACTGGATAGAAAGCATCCCCACTGCCTTCTATGAACACCCCATGGCAGCTTCTTATTATATACAAGCATAGTAATTTCTCATGATTGTTTCTTCCATATATGCTTCTCATTCCTATTGCAAGTGATCCTATCTGCCATTTTGAATGGTAGCCATAGGCTCTCACCAAAAGCTACCAGATGTGTCCATCCAGTTGTTGGACTTGCAGTTTCTAACTGTGACCTGGTCTACAACTGTGCCACCCATGAACACATCTGATCTCATCAAATTGTGACATAAATAGACTTTTGAAAAGTGTTTTTCCCCTAATGTGTATATGTATAGCATACATGTGTATGGTCCATGTGTAGATGTATTAATGAAGACTGAGGCCAGCTCCCAGAACTGCTCCAGGGTTGTGAATAGAAGACCTCAGAGTAGCAGGACCTTAGGAAACTTTTATCTGAGGATGTTTAGAAATAAGTTTCGATCTGAGGGGTAAATAAGGAAACATACACTTTCTGATGACAACTTTCTCTTTTATTTCATCTTTAAAAATCCTCTCTGAAAATCTTTCTTGCTCTCTCTCCTGCCTAGCTTCTCATCGTCTCCCCTCAGCTCCCTCTGCACACCCACCCACCCACCCAGTCACACACACACACACACACATACACACACACACACACACACACACACACACCACCCATAACCAAACTCTGTATACTTATGAGTTCCATTTTCTGGGTCACAAAGCATTTCTTGAGTAAACAATCAGAGACAGAGCCAAACTGATATACGTAAGGGATCACACAGTTTCTCTCAGGCTAGGAAGGTCACATTGACCAGCCAGTGAGTAACACTTGGGCAAGCATGTAGCTCTTTTTCAGACAGAAAATGACATTGAAATTCAAGACTTAACAATAACAGTTAATTGGCTGAACCTTGAGTGATAGGGGTATGTGCAGAAAAAGAATTACTGCAGAGGGTTATATCTACCTAAGATGTTTCAAGTCTGACCTTTGATTCAGCAATAAACACCTGGGAACATTCCTTTGTGTATTTTCTGCAGGGGCAGCTAGTCTGTTTTGAATCTGCTCTAAGGTCTAAAATTAGCTGTCTTTGTGACTGAGAATACTGTTACTTTCCTGTGTCAACTAAAAAAAATATTCTTGCATTATTATTTTTATTCATCAGAATCATATAGCTTAAACAGAAATCATCTTTCTGACCATCCACAACTGTAAGTATGCCCAAAGATGGAATATTTACACACAAGCAGTGGGAAAACAGCCATAATTCTTTTTAAAGAAATGCAGTGGCACATGAAAGAAATTACAGACAGAAGCAACCAGTCATTCATAGTCAGTAACTCCATGGCTTTGCCAAGTGGGGCTCTCCAACAGAGAGTTATTCATCTGGTAAGTCAACCTGTTGAACACCAGTTGTCACTTGCTGTATACTCTCACAGCCCTTGTCAATACATATTCACGTGTGTGTAGGTTCACATGTGTACCTGCCATCTCTCTCTCTCTCCTTCTCTCCCCATCCTTCCCTCCTCCCTTCTCCCCTTCCTTCCTCCCTCCCTCCTTCATTTCCTCCATGTGTGTGTAAACCCAAGGTTGATTTCAGGAGTCCTCATCAATTGCTTTCCACCTTATTCATGAAGGCTGTTTCTCAGTTGAACCTAGAGCTTGCCAATATTAGGTTAGTCTCACTAGCCAGCGTGCTGTAGGGATCACATCTCTGCATTCCAAGCATTAAAAATTATAGGCAGGCTGCTCCACCACCATGCATTTACATAGGTTCTGGGCACTGAAACGCCAGTTCCCATGCTTGCATAAAAGGCATTTTTACCATGTCTTAGCTGCTTTTTTCTTTACAAATTGACCAAAATCAGAAATTCTCCTCTAGCAAGAGATACTAAGTCACTTGCCTTCCATGCTCTCTTTCCTGAAAACCTAGTGGCATTTTACTACTCTTAGAACAGAAACTTATCAACCTTCACGTTAAGGATGGCTCAAAAAACAAACAACTTAGACTCTCTGGATGTCAAGCGAATTCAGATTCTTGGAGATATAGTTTTCAAAAACTCCTTAATGTTGGCTTTTTTTTTCCTTTGAGAAATTGTGATTTTAGCAATGATACCCCTTCCTGTGCCCAAATTTTCCAAGAATCCTCTGTCTGGTACCCACTCCAAGCATATTGAACTAGGCCTGCCTCTTATGGACATTGAAGGGTAGAGAGCAAAGAGAAGAGGCAAAGCCAGATACTGTGTCTGAGGTTTTCTTCTTTGTCATTGGGCCTCTCATGGAGAGAGGACATGTAGCTCCTTTTATCTCTAGGATTCAAGTTCTGCGTTGTCTACGGTGGAGAATACATAATTAGCTCCATTTCTGTTTCTATACCTATCTGCTTTTTTGGAACGCTGGGACAGTTCTGTCATACAGCCCTTTATCTGGTCTGTAACATGGTTCATGTTCAAATTCAGAACATCTAAAATAAATCTCTACAAAGAGTCTTCTGTTGTAGCCGACTCTTATGAACCATGTTTTATTAAGAACCCTTGAAGATCCTTGCCTTGACAGAGGAATTTATTTTTCCTATAGTCTTTCCTCAGTAAGCATAGGGATATAGAGTTTCCTACACAAGCATAGTAGGGTCACATCCTCCCCTGGGGCATTTGCTCAAAACAGAAAGCCATCTCTGATTTCCCAGGAGCATCTTCTCCAAGCACAGCCCAGCCTTTCAGCCCCTGCAGGTGAGTTGCAGAAAGCTGTCCTCCTACACATTATGGTACCTGCTGCAGGTGTGTGGAAGCTATAAGTAGGCAGGGAGGGGTTGTAGCACTGGCAAATGCTTGGAGTTCTGGAGGTCGCTTGCTAATGACAGTCTTAGGGCTCACAAGAGAGAAGAGCTGTCAGTGTGGCTCTTCCTTTGCTCTTTGGGAATGTTGTCTGTCTTCAGGTGCCTTCTTTATAAGCTTGCAAAGGTCTAATTAAGGAAAGCCTGCTGATTTGGTTCTTGGTAAACACTGCATCTTTCAGTCTAATAGAGCTAAGATTAGGGTGCTATTCTGTCTCCACTCTCATTTGCTGTCACAGTTCATTGTTAAAAACAGAATTTTCCCAGAGAAATCTCTTTTATTCCCCCCCTTTCCACCTTTTCCTTCTTTCCCCTCCCTCCCCTCTCCTTTCCTTCATCCTTGACTCCTTCTCTCCCCTCTCTTTTCCCACTTCCTCACTCCTTCCTTTCTGTTCATCTGTTCTAGCTCATTCCTTCCACCCCTCTCTTTCTTCTTCCTTTATTTTGCCTAAACCCTGGACCTATAATTTGGAATATATAGAATGACACACAGTATTCTTCAGAATTTCAATGCTTTACTGTCTTGTAACTTCCTTATTTAATAATAAACTGCCCATGGAATTATAGTAGAAATATAGAAGAAGAAACAAAATAGAAGTGTAATGCCTTTAAAAAAAAGTTTTTCAAAATGAAAAGCATGCCATTATTATCCAAGAGGGGCCTCATGTGTCGTGGGGATGTGTTTATTATGTTCTTGAACACCTAGTGCATACAACTAAGAAAAAACAGTGTTGCAGCTTCCTCCATGTGTCCAACAGGAAGGGTGGATCTTTTACCCTCAACTGCATAGCTTCTCCTCAGCTAAGCCGTAATCTGGCTTTACCCTTCATCCATTCCTCTAGCTCTGTCTTCATTATACGCCTGACAACTCTTGCCCAGACTGTTGGACTGCCTGGCCTTGTTATATGGGTAATTCATAAATGCAACCCTAAAGTGCTTTGACATTCTGCAGAACTCTAGAGCTGCTTAATGATGGTGGGATTACCATGGAGCTGTCTTGTTCCCATCACGTCTTCTGAGGGAGTTGAGAGGGAATTGACAGCTGGAAGGTGAAGTTTAAATATATGAACTGTCAGGGAGATCAGAACTGGGTGGTGACATTGTCAGCATCCCTTCCCTCCTCTGCCTTCACCTTGGTTGTCTCCACCCTTTTGTTAGCAGAGGGCTTCCCAAGGTCTTTCTGTCCCAAGGTCACAAAGGACCGGCTTGGATGGTTTTGACTGCACAGCTTTGAGGTGGTTCAGCACAAAGAACTAGAAGTACTTTGTCTATCCTTACACAGCTCCACAGTGTTGGTAGATGGAAACCAGTGTTTTCTGAAGGCTTCTTCACACACACACACACACACACACACACACACACACACACACACACACATGAATATCATGGCTTCTCTTCCCACTGTTCCCCCTTGGTAGTTCATGCTCCTATCACATCTTAGAATTCCTCAAGTTATTTAAACTCTGCTCCCTGATGCTGCTATTCTTCCCCCATCCCACGGTGGCTCTTGGTCTTCCACCATCTTTGAAACTCCACCCCCTCATCACTCTCTTCTCTGTCTGTTGCTTTTCACTCGGTATCGCTTCGCTGTCCATCTTATTTCACCTACCACCTTGTTCTTTCACCACAAGCACATATAAAACATTATCACTAAGAGTTCATGACATCTCTTCTTCTCTCAGTGTTTGTGTCAAGAAATGAACCATGATGGCTGGCCATATCACTTATGGCTTTAGGCTAGCCTGAGCCATCAGCCTTTCTTGGTAGTTCTCTAATTGACTATTCCACTCTGTATCATCCCTTTCAAGCCTCCCATGTCTTCTCAGATTCTTGGTTAGACTGTCTCCTGCTCAAACCCATGTTGTAATTTAATCCCTGTTAGGAATGAGAGAGGGTGAATAAGTCATAGGTCCATTACTCTGAGAAGGAGTAGTCTATTTGTTGGTTAATGGTGTCTCAAGTGTATCAGTTATAGAAGCCACTGTAGCTTATTCCCCTGAATGTGCCCCTTTCAGCATGGGATTCCCTGTTTGTATAGAGTCCCTATTAGTGGGCAGAACCTCACTAGATACATTCACTTGATCTTAAACGTCCCAGTCTTCAGAACTACAAGCGAAATAAATCCATCTTCTGGGTTGGAGAGATGGCTCAGTGGGTAAATGTCCTTCCTGTGCAAACAAGAGTACCTAAGTACAAGACCTTGGCACCTATGTAAAATCCAGCTGTGGCTTTGACATATCCTTAACTCCAGCGCAGTGAGTAGGGCAGAGATGGAGCAAGGGTTGTTTTTTTTTTTTTTTTGGGGGGGGGGGTTGTTATAGTTTGTCAGGGTATCATTTAAACCCCTTCTCTCTCTCCTCCTCCCTCCCTCCCTCCCTTCCTCCAACCCCTCCCTTCCTTTCTTTTGCTTTCTCACCCTACCCTTACATCCTGATCTGGTTCTAGGGATAAGATCTAGGGCCTTATGAGTAATGCAAACCCATCCCCTGACAACTAAGTTACAGTCCAAACCTCAGCTCCCTTTTCCTGTTTTTTAGTGATAGTTGTATAGTGCCTGTTTTGTGACTGTGCTATCAGATCGTGCCTTCTAAGCAGCAGGCTTGTCTGTTCTCCCTTCATCCCCATCTGTTTTCACTCTAGCCTCCAGTCCAATCATAGCTACTGGTACAGTTTGCAGTGCTGTTGCCTGAGAGACCTGGAAGTCAATTGCCCTCCTTTGCTACTGCTATTACTAAACCACACCTATTCTGCCTACTTGATAGGTTTTTAATTTGGCCTTCCCTGGTGGTACTATCATTATAATTTCATGCTTGGAGAAATAGTTTCTTAATTTGCCTCCCTGTGTCCACACTTGCCACTTATAATCTACTTTCTGCTTCAAAATATGATTATTCAGTTTCTTACTGGAAAACATTGAAAGGTTTACCTCATGCCTCCCTCCTTCTGCACACCATTTCATACAGTTAGTGTATGCCCCTCAGCTTTCCGGCTGGAAAACTCCGTTACTTCCTAATTTAGACCATTCATTAAGGATGTGCTAGAGACTTTGCCATACTGTGATATGATCCCTGCTCTCAATTTCCTTTCCATTGGAACCCCAGCTACACTTCTGCCTTAGTGGTTTTTACAATACCCCACCACCACCACCACCACCGGTGCTTCTTTCTCTAGACCTCCATTAGGATCATGCGTGGACCGAGACTGCCTAATATGTGTGATATCCACTTCATAGTAAGACTGAATTAACATATGCCGCATGGAATTAGAACTGTGTAGTGTCCCTACTTTGAAATAATTAGGCTATTTTCTCATCAAGGTTCCTATTTTTAAAAACTACTGAAAAGCCAGCAAGATGGCTCAGTGGACAACAATGCTTGTTGCCAAGTCTATCAACCTGAGTTTCATCCCTGGGGAGCCATGTGGTGGGAGAAGAGAACCAACTCTCATGCCTCTCTGACCTCTACATTCACACAGTGGCGTGGCTCACACCTTTTCCCCAATAGCAAATACTGAAAGTTGTCTGAAGCCAAAGAATAAATGCCTACTCTGCTACTGCTGTGTACTATGGAGGTAGTTTATATGCTACCTTTGTGTGGGCATGACCAAATACCTGAAAAAGCAATACAAGGGAGGAAAAATACCTTGGTTCAGAATTCCAAGGGGTTCAGTCTTGGGCTCTGGTCTTGAGCAGAACACCATAGAAGTGGACATGTGTATCCAAAATGTTCTTTATCTCAAGGTGCATAAGAAGGAGTGAGAAGAAAAGCTAGGGGACAATGTATAACCTTCAAAGATAGGCCCTCTACCTCTTCGAGCCTGACCCTAAAATTTCTAGAACTAGCCAGACTAATGCCACCTACCAACTACCAACCACTCAGTGCCTGACCCTGTAAAGAACAGTGCATATTCAAATCCTAACAGGTACATGGAAACGTCTGGTCCATTTACCTTGGGAAGGCTTTTAACTTTGATGTTCCAGCTGTCTTGTTCTTTCCAGGAACCTTCTAGTCATATTGTTCCTGAAGGGTAATCATTTTAAACCAGAGGCAAAACCCGATAGGCTTCTTTGGCTATTCAAAAGGCTTTGACCTACTTCCTCTAACTCAGTTCTCAACCTGTGGGTCATGACTCCACAGGGGTCACATATCAGGTGTTTATGTTGTGATTCATAACATAGCAAAATTACCGTTATGAAGTAGCAAAAAAATTAATAATTTTATGGTTGGGGCTTGTCACAACATGAGGAACTGTATTAAAGGGTCACAGTATTAGGAAGGGTGAGAACCATTGCTCTAATGACTAGTTGACCTGTGTTTAGGACACAGAGATTCATGAAGATTTCGGCATAAAACAAGCTAATATCTATGGAAGTTCCTGAGAGTTAACAGTCAAGAATTTCGAATTAACCTGAAAGAGTGTGTCTTGCTCCTCCACTGCAGAGCAGTGTGCTGAGCATCATCTAAGAGTAAAGACGCACACTGCTTTGCACCACTGTGCACTATGGAGTGCTAGGAGAGGCATGTCTTCAAGTTCTGACCTACCTCTTCAGAAAGGCACCTTTTGCACGAGGGCTGACTCATTGTGAAGTTACTCAAATAATATCATGAAGGAAATGGGCATTCTTGGATCTTCTACCTCCTCTCAGACAGGAACACAAAGCCCTGGGTAGTGAGACTCGAACTGCCTGCTACCTGTCAGGCTCTGTGGTCTCTAAATCCCTTGAAGCTTCTCAGACTATTGGCCATACAGCTAGCTGCCTGTCCTGGGCTCCATGCATTCAGGCTTGCATTCTTCATTACCTTATTAGGTTAGCTCATTTGGTTCCAGTAAAATTAGTGCTTAGCAATACTGGGGTTAGTGTTGGGTGCTTCATAAATATTCAAGGCATTGTATATTCTTCACTTTTTTCCAGTGGGCAGCTTTTAGGCCCAGGGCAGCTCTGAAGTTTGAGCTTTCCACCAGCCCTAAGAGGTTTCCATTGTGGAATCAAGACACTTCAGCCTGCAGCTTTTGCCTTTCCCATGTCCATGGGTGTTTTCCTTTACCGTCCACATGAACAGTGTCCCTAAGTCTGTCTTGATGTCTACTTCTAGTAGAATCTGAAGCATGGCAGATGACTTTCAGTTGCTCTGTATCCTGGCAGAACTTTCGGATCCCCGAGGAAAAAGCAGAGAAGACTGGTGTAGGCTTTGAATCCTGTCTGGATAGCTGGCTTCTCTGCCTTCCCAGAAGCCTGGGTCTGCCTTCCCTTGTGTCCCAGCATTATCCCCTCCTTCCATTCCCAGAGCAGACGGCTGGCCTGCTCTGCAGGGCCTTGTCTTCTTGCTGTGAACACATTTGCAGTGAGTCAGAGCCCTCTGCTCCACTGCACCTGGAAGGATAAACACTTCCCACCTCTCATCCCCTGGATCAAGTTAGTTTGCAGCTGGTTATGGCAACAAGAATAACTGCAGGTAAAAATGGCAAATGAGCTGACTGTGCAGAGCCGGGAAAGTGCTCTCCACCCCCAGAAGATGCCCCATTCAAGGCACAACCATGGCATGTCTGTCTGCTCAGCCCTCCTCTGGGCTGGATTCATGCCATGCACTCTCCGAGCCTCACAGCCCATGCTAGAAAGCCTCTCAAGAGTAGCAGCTTCTTTGCTCTGAGTCCTGGACTCCCCATTTCAAGACACACTAGGGTCTAGAGTTCAGCAAGACTCCCAGGCTCTAAGCAACAGCCTGGAGCAGATGCTGCCCACTGAGCTTGACATTCTCCCAGCATAGAGGCCAGGGATAGAAGCCAGCTAGTAAAAAGGTATGGGAGAGATGAAAAAGTGTCCCAGTTGCCCAGGCTACTTACTGTTGCGTGGCTTTTCAGTTTTTCTTTATGTAAAGCATATTATTTTGTTAGATTTGAAATTGTTTAAGTGTTTAAATGTTTGTGGTTATTTTAAATGGGTCAAGAAAAATGTCTCAAACAAATAACTAAAAAGAAAAATAATCGCAAAAACAGGTACAGTATTCGTCTCTCAAACTAAAGGGTCACCTCTCCCCTTCACTCGGCTCACACTTATTACAGAGAGGCAAGGGCTCTGCACATTGCCGTGCTTTGTGGCCGAACTGTATCCTCCCCTCTGCCTCAAGTTCCCTATCTTACCCTAGTCCCTCTGAATGTGACCAGTATTTGAGAAAGAATTTTTCTCTGGTGTGAAAAATGGAAACTGGGTCCTTGCACATGCTGGACAAGCACCCCACCACTGAGGTAATTCTGGAGAAAAGATTTTTTTAAAGAGGTAATTATGATTAAAGGAGATCATGAAGATGAACCTATTTCAATTCTGCAAGGATACACATACACACACTCACTTATGACAACTTGAAGGCATAGCTGGATGGCAGCTCTGTACTAGGGGAAAGACCTCAAAAAAAGCCACCCTGCCCATACTTGGGTTTTAGACTCTTTGTGGGAGAGGGTTGTGTTGCTAAGTAACCCAGTATGCACACTTTGCTATGGCAGCCCAAGAAGACAAACACAGAAACCCCAGCATGCATCCGGGCACCCGGATTACAATCGCAGGTATGTCACATTCTTGGATACCTGGATCTCATTCTGCTTCTCAGAGCCCAAGTTGCTTATCTGGTAGTCTAGAAACGAAATCATACTTTTCATTTTGTCCAAATAGCATATTCACAATATGTGAATGAAGGTGGTGTGCCTACACAGCCTAACAGAGAGGTTTTCAAAGTACATGAAATGGTTTCTTTCTTTCTTTCTTTCTTTCTTTCTTTCTTTCTTTCTTTCTTTCTTTCTTTCTTTCTTTCTTTCTTTTTTTGAGAGTGGGAGTATTGGCAAGACCCACATATTTTACAACTTAGCTGTTGTATGACTCACAAGCATTTCTCAAGATTAAGAAAACAATGCATGGCTGATTCTAAGTTAGAAAATATGGTAAATAAGTCTAGAGAGCTTGCAGGGAGAGGTATGGTAGATGAAATCCTAGAACACTAGGAACAATATCCCACGTGCGGGCCTTAAATGAGATCATAGGGTACATGAATGTGAAGGGGTGTGTTAGAGAGGGCATATTGAGTGATGTCCACATAACAGTGTGGAAGCTGGTGGCATGGAGGGGGGTCTGTAGGTCAGAGGATAACCATGGTGGTTATCTCAGGGAATGAAAGTATGTTTCTCAGAGGGTCTGGGCTGCTAGTGTTCTTCTCTTTCCCCAAGCAAGCTTCCTCCCTGGGAAAGAGGTTGGATTCCATTGCCTCTGGTTCTTTAAACCCCAAGATTTTGGCTGTAGCTGAAGAGAGCACTGGTTAGGTGTGTGTTGACTGTATCTACTGTACAGTTGGGACCGAGGAAAGACTTTTTATTTTCTGATATGGCATAGAGTTGCTATAGGTCACACTTGGTTTGTCTCCCATAGTTCATATACTAGAGGTCTAGTTTCTAATGTAACAGCACTGAGAATGTGTTAAACCAGGCAAATACATGGGAAATGTCTAAGAGCCCAAATGCTAAGGTGTGGAGTCTTAGGAGGGTTTGGAAGATCGCAGTGTCATTCTATAGTTAAGAATCAGCACTCCCTAGAAGAGGCAGGTTAGGGCTCATGGCACTGGATCACTTTGGGCTGTTACTGTGAGGTGGTCTTTCTCAGCATTCTCATTTTCTTCTGCTCTCTCTTGCTCACATGCTCCTTTATATCTGCTCCCAGTTATCTGAGAGGTAGGAGTTTCCAGCTAGTCACGAGCCAAGAAAGACTCTTCTTTATACACTACTCAATGTCAGGTATTCTATGATAGCAACACAAAATATACTGAGACAATGATGTCAAATCATATACCAAAATAATTCATCTGATAGTGTGTCAAGGAGACTAGCCAGGAACACAGAAACATGAAAAACTGAGATCTTGTCTCTGGCTCTACCATTTACTATTGGCGTGACTCCAGAATATGTGTTCATCTATTTACTCTCATACATGCGTTCATTTATGGAGAATAGGTCAATGCCTGCTTTCAATCTTCTAGGCATACTCGGGAGCAATGTGGGAGTGACAATAAGTGTTTCCTGGCTTCATGACGTAAAAGGCTCATGTTAATGATGGAGAACACATTTCCCATTGTAGGAATTAGAAGAGGCACAAAAGTCATCATCAGCATTCAGGGAAGGGCTTCCTTGGAGAAATGATATCAAGACTTCTCAGAATTTAGGTTGTCAGGTGTACCTGTGACCATGAACCTTCATGTCCTTGTCTAATAAGAAAGAAATAGGGGAGTGTGTTTTATCTTCGTATTTCTTCAACTTTCTGTGAGTACAAAAAAGATTAATGTGCAGAGAAGGCCTGGAAGCTGTGTATGTTCATTCATTTATTCTGATACATGCATTCATTTATGGGGAAGAAGTCGATGCCTATTTTCAGTCTTCTAAGTATACACCAGCATACTCAAACACAGGGTACCATGCTTTCTGCAAAGGGTTGACAGTGTGCTTAGTAACCAGTGGCATATAGAGGGCAAGCAAAGCACCAAGGCATAGCAGGCTTAAGGTTTCACCATGAAACAATGAAAGATTTGGCATATGTTCCAGTTCTTTAATTTTGTTTACTAGTATGAAGGACCAATCCAGGAGCCTCAGACATAGTAGGCTTACATTTTATCACAGTATTTCAACTGCAGCCTTTGAAATGAATTCTAATGGCTCTGGAGATGAAGGATGCCATGTTGGTCAGGCTGACTTTGAGGCAGTCTATGGGTATAAAAATGGAGAAATTGAAAATCCAAGACTAGAAGTCTGAGTTTAGCCTGAGAAAGAGAATTATCTATAGAGAGGTGAATCTTGGAGCAAGACCAGTTGTTCAGCCAAAGAAATGCAAAAAAGAGTCTTCCATATGTCACTTCTAAAGAGACTGCTGAGAGCTGATGCTTTATGTCTGGGGGGTGAGGCCTGGCTGAGTAGCTGCTGGCTGGCTTGCTCTATGATCTGGACATGTCTGATGGAATGGAGCTGAAGCCTGATCGGATAATAGGGAGACCATCACAATGCAAACTTGGTGCCTGGTGCAGGGACTGAGATGTCATCTACTGTTGAAGAATTGTTGATGAGAAGAGGAAAGCAATTAAGCCTTAGGAAAACCACACTGGGTGGGCAGGAGGCAAAAATAGTTGAGGGATGATGAATAAAACATTATAGATAGATGTCATTATCATGCACAGATATGTATGCAAGTAATCTGTTTTTGTCCTTCTCTATGCCAAAAGGGTGGGCATGTTCAGTCTATTCTAGACAAAACTTATTTACAGAACAAAGTATATCAGATAATCTTTGGAGGAAATGGCGAGGTTCCTTTAGAGGCAAGTGCCGTGTACACATTCTAATGCTTCTGTTGGAGCCATTTCCAATTATTAATGTTTGAATCTGATCATTTCCTTGATTTAGCAAATCAAAGATTTTTTTCCCCTCAAGGGCGAAATACCTTCATTTTATTTTCTTCTCCATAATTAAGTAATTTCTTAATTAGTAATGTTCAACTTCTCCAAGTTGAAATGACACATTTTATTCTTTTTTATAAAGCCTTGCATATCCACACACACTCAGCCCCCGCTGGTGGTGGAGTGCTTGTCACTCTGTGCTCTTTTGTGCTCCTCAGCCCTCCCTACTTCCCTTCCCCCCTCTAGCTCACTGGTGAGAGAGATTAAGCACCTCCAACAGTTCTTCCTGAGCAGTGGGGGAATCCAGCTGTGGCGTCTCTCCCAGTCTGACTTCCTGGTGGCTGGGATTAGCATAAAGGAATTTCTTCTCCCAGGGGATGTTGCTACTTGGCTCTATGCCTGGCAGGCCAACCTACTTTTTGTTCTTTGTCACTTGATGGGTAGAGACCAGGGCTTCTGAGGCAGTGGCCTCCCTCAGTGGGCCTGTCTGGGCTGAGGCAGTCCTCATGGCTCAACTCCTGGAGTCTTTGAAGTTCTAAGCACCCGAGGCTGGGGCTGAGAGGAGGGCTGCAGGGAGCACAGCTCTTGGCACACCCCTTTCTATTTCTGTAGTCCTATTCTCTCTGCCTGACTAAGCCCAGCATCAAATGTCACTCCCTTGTGTCAGCTGGCTGCAGCCTAGAGAACCTGGTGGGGACCCAATCGAGGCTTCTTCTGGACTGAACTGAACCCCACATTTAATCACTGTGACTCTTCCTTGCTTAGGCTGTCACATCTGCCTCAAGGTTGACAACAAATGACAGATATCTCCTGCACCAGCAGTCCTGACAGCCATAGAACACTTGCTGAGCACAGGCGCTCAGGATGGTCTGGCAACCTAATCATTCTGTGTTATTTCCCATTAGAAAATAGGCGCGTACTCACTATGCTTTGTTCACCAAAGCCCAGACACTGTAGCTTGCCTGCATTGAATGTACTCATAATTGGAATGCAATCTGCCCTATCTGGGCAAAAATCATCTATCGTAAGGACTAGTTTATAGTTAAGTTTTAACTGTAAAGTGTGCACACAGATGAGAGTTTACAAGGAATGATGGCTTGTGAATACATAGAACACAATATACAAGAAGAATATAGAATCCTGTAGAGCCCAGTTGTTTTCCCTTTGGATGGTTAAGGCAGACTGACAACCGTGATTCACTGCTACCCTACATCATAATACAATATCACACTGTACACAGCTAACTGGGGAGGGGAATAAAAATTGAAACTCTCAAGTATGTTTTCTATTGAATATTTATCTCCTTTTTGAGAATGAATAATTGAAAAATTAAGTTGAGTCATCAAGATACAGGTCTTTTTGTTGTTGTTGTTGGAGGCCTCTTCCCTGCCTATGTATGCATGCAGGCCTGGACTTTCAGAGTTCCCTGCTGGAGATCTGCAAGGCATACAGAGAACATTTCATTCTCCCTCTCTGCCCATTGAGGACCAATGTCTGCTAACTACTCAGTTTCCTTCTGACCAGGTAGAGGAAAGTAATCAGCCAGTACTCTGATGAGGCACAATTAATGTCACAGTAATAGAACAACAATGTCCTCTGAGATGGGGACTTTGAAGTCTCCCAATGAAAGGCTCACAGAAGCACAGCTGACTGTTATTAGCATTTCATCTTCAAAGCACTTTGTAAATATTAACTAATGAGCGCAGGACACTGCTTTCCCCTCATCAAGGACCAACCTCTGATGAGAGGCTGGACTTGAATACAACATTGCTCCATGATGTGGAGGCACAGAAGCCTGCCCTCCCACTAGCCAGTTTTGGTTTCCTTGAGAGGCTGTGCCATTAATCAGGGAGACAGCCTGCGCTGTCCTCTTAGATGAACAGGAAACTGAAACACAAGTAGACTGGAGTAGCCGGAGCTACCCATGGGATTATAAATCTTGTACATAGTTTTAAAAAGTGAAAATAAATAGATGAAATTAATTTAAGCTTTTATTAAACACAATATATCAGAGATAATATCATTTAAAGGAGTTATTAATATACATTTGTCCAAAAATATAATTTTACCTTTTTTGGGTACTATGTCACTGTGTATCTTATACTTAGAACACGTCTCACTGTGGGCTGGGCACATTTCAATTTCCCAGAAGATATGTGGGGAGAGGCCACTATGTAGGACAGCACAGAGCTGGACTTCCTTTGAGAAAGGAAAGCCTGGATACTTGCCCCAAATCTTGTACTGTGACCCATACTTTATGGTCGAGTGTGTGGCCCATAGTCTAATTGATGTAACGTCAAATCCTGACCCACCAACACTTGATCTCAGTTCCCCTGCCTGGAATGTCAGAATGCCCTAATCTAAGCAGCCCCAATTTGTGAGATTGAATAAGGCTGCTTCTGCAAAGTGCAGATGAAAATAGTACCTATAGTACAATGATAAAAGCGTAGAATAGCCATCACCGCTGACATAGGAAGAGGCTGTTTTCAGAGCCCCTATGGCATCATCTGCTGCAGGCACCAGGCACCTTCCATGTCTGTCTCTGTATCTGGCCTGGTGTAGGCTGGGAAACCAAGAGATGATTTCTCTCAGCCTTGACTCAGACACGATCTGTGGACTATGCTTACTTACCTTCATGGCCAAGCCAAGGAGCCATTAGAGTGTCCCTTGGATTGAAGACAGGAAAGGTGCAAAGAGTCCAGGGCCTGCTGATTCTTTCTGCAAACATAATATAATCCTTGTGTAGTTTTTGCTGGTCTGTTTCAATTACTTCCCATTATCTGGCCTTTCTTGAAAACATCTAAGCTAACAACCTTCAGCTTGACTCTCTTTCTTTCCAGTGATGGAGGTTTCTGAGTGCACAGGCTAGGATAGTGTTTTTCTGCCTTGACACCCGGACACTGTGTCAACTTAATCCTGACAAATGCAATACCTCTCTCACTTTACTGTTCCCAGCATTACCACTGGAATGTGTCAGTGTCTCTGGTGATGCCCACAGGATCTTTGCTCTATCTGCAGAAAAGAAAGCCAGTGATGTTCTCTGAAACTTTCTTTAAAATAGGAAACAACCATAGAGTGTAAGATGACCCATGTCTAAAGCACCAAACCACCTCTGGGCACCTCTGGAGACATGGAACTTCTCAACTCAAGAAGTGGGACTCTTTCTAGAAAATCTAGATCTTCTGATTCAGAAAGACCCAAATTTAAGTTAGAGTTTGAATTAAGAGTGTCCCCCAGGGGGCTAGCTGTTTAAAGCTTTGTTCCAAGCCTGTGGTGTTCTTAGGAAGTGGTAGAATCTTTAAGAGGTGGATGGTCGTAAGTCTTCTGGAGTCTCACAAGGGACAATGGGATTCGGGTGTATTTCTCTTCTGTTATACCTGAACATAAGGTGTGAAGCTTCACCCATCACATTCTCTAAAATGTGGTGGTATTGTGTTCCCCCAAACATTGTGTGCCCTAATAAACTCATCTGAGGCTAGAAAATGGTGGCACCCACGCCTTTAATCCTAGCATTCCAGTTGCAGAAATTTGTCTGGATCTCTGTGAGTTCAGGTCCACAAGGATACAGCCAAGCATGGTGACTCATGCCTTTAATCCCAGAAAGTGAGCCTTTAATCAGGGTGGTCATGGCAGAAAACAGAAAGGTATATAAGGCATGAGGACCAGAAATTAGAAGCTTTTAGCTGGTTAAGCATTCAGGCTTTCAAGCATCAGTTCAGCTGAGAGCCATTGGGATGAAGACACAGAGGCTTCTTCCAGTCTGAGGAAAACAGGATCAGCTGAGGAATTGGCAAGGTGAGGTAGCTGTGGCTTGTTCTGCTTCTCTGATCTTCCAGCATTCACCCCAATAACTGGCCTCAGGTTTGATTTTATTAATAAGAACTTTTAAGATTCCTGCTACAGAAGTGGTGTAATCTTTAAGAGGTGGACGGTCATAAGTCTTCTGGATTCTTACAGGGGACAGTGGGATTCGGGTGTATTTCTCTTCTGTTATACCTGAACATAAGGTGTGAAGCTTCACCCATCACATTCTCTAATAATTCTTGTAATGTACTCCCTCAACACAGTCTCAAAGCAACTGGCTTAATTCATCATAGACTGAAACTCCAGAACTGGGAACAAAAAATCAACCTTTCCTCATTGTAAGTTGGTGGCTTCAGGCATGTATTTAAAATGTAATTAAAAAACTGACAGCCACTGGTCACTTCCTGCCAATATTGTTTTACTCTCTTGTCAATGAGACTTCCTGGAAAGAAGATATGTCTACAAAGCTTGATTGATTGATTGGTCCTGCAATATTATGGAGAGGTTGGAATATTGCAGGCCCATAGGTTAACGATCTCATTTTTGGCTAGCTGTAGCTCCTACCCTGATAGCCATTCCTTGCCCACCACTGTGTCAGAACTAACATTTTGTGACTAAATAGATAAAATCCTTTAGAATCTATTGACTGACCAGTAGCTTGCACTAACCTAAAAGCTAAGAATGTCGCCAGGTAGCATCTGAAGCCTATAAAAAGCTACCCCATCTTGAGGTAACCACTTCTCTGATATACCCACCAACGTATTTTAAAATTACCTTGATTTATTACTTTCTTTGTTCTGTAAAACTATAAAACTTTATGAAACTGATGTTTGAACGTGGAATTCAAGGTAATTGAAATCTGTGTTTCTGGGCCATGGTCACTCAAATTGGCTCCAGAATAAACTCTAATTCCCTTTCAGGTGAGAACTGTGTTTTTTGTTTTGTTTTGTTTTTTTTTACCTACACTCCAGTTTCACAGTTGAGGCTATGACTAGTCACTTCCTTTCCTCGTGCATGCGTGCGCGCGTGCACGTGTGTGTGTGTGTGTGTGTGTGTGTGTGTGTGTGTGTGTATGTGTGTGGTGCTGTGTAGTTACAGCATCTTGCTGTATACTTTTGGCTAGTCTGCAGCTCACTGGGTAGCTCAAGATGGCTTTTATATCACAGCAGTCCTCTTGCTGCAGACTATGGAATGCTGGGATTACAGTGTGAGCCACCAAGCCTGTGGTGCTTTTATCTGACCATGGTTAGGGTCAGCAAGGCATCCTCCAGTGAGAGCTCCATTTCACAGCAGCTCTTTCAGGCAGTTCAGTCCAGAGGGTCCTGATTTATGCCACAGTGCACTCACAGTGAAACCTGGGTGCTGGTACAGGGGCAGCAGCCCTCCTGCCTTAGATATGAGTCCAATGTGTCTGCTACCTTCTCTTTCTTTGCATTTTATTTTCCTGTGTATATTATTCCTGGCCCTAGTGTGACATCACCTACCTCTTAGAAGAGGGATAAATAACAAAAAGAATTCAGGAATTCTTTTTCTAGAACTTTCTTGAGTTTCTGGCTAACAGGCCCAAATGGGTCTGCTGCTTGGGCAACTTGACAGAAAACACACACACACACACACACACATACACACACACACACACACACACACACAACCACAAAATGCAACTGATCCAGCATGTAGAACTATGTGAGGGAAAAGATAATGTGGTTGGGTGGGGACAGGAATTCTTCGTGACCCCTGAGGTGGCCAGCTAAAGCTGTGGAGTCCATGAAGCATGAAATTTGATTATGCTTATCTTGGTGCACAGCCCTGAATCTGCTGCTGGTCATTCAATTACCCGGCAACCTCCATGGATGTCTCAGTGGTGGCTAATACAGCATTGGTGGAAAGCTTGTACCTAGTGGTACCTCTGGACTGGTGATAGCCCCTCTGCACTGGGGAAAATGAACTAGCTCTGATGCTGCACCTTAATGATTCTGGGAAATGGCCCAATGCTCTCTGACTATTTTAAAGATTTCCTCAGATCAAATATAGTATTTAAACCTAGCTTGGAGCGATCCCAAGATGATGAAGGAGTTTGGAGGATAAAACCAGACAGGATGCACAGAAGTAGCAGAGTGTATTTAATATGGAGATGTGGGCTAAGAGATGACTTCCTATCTATAAAAAGAAAGACAGGATAAGTGGGTACCAGTGCTGTGGCTGCACTCTGTGGCAGAAAGGAGGGGAGATGCAGAAGTTTCATGGAGTCCCTTGTGACAAAGGCCAGAGGCCTGTCACAGCAAGAACCTCCCTTTCTGGCCTCCTCTGTGCTTGCTGAGATTGACAGTAGGTGGCCATGTGTGCCTCCTGCATTTCCATGTCAACAAGGCTTTCACTGGCTAGTGTGGGCCTGCTTTGTGTGATACTAAGAGAGGCTGTCAGGTAGCCTCCACAAACGGTTTAGGTCAATATTGTCATTGTTTTTCTTGTTGCTGTGACAAAATTCCCAAGGAAAGCAACTGAAGGAAAAGAGAGTTTATTTGGATCATAGTTCGATGGCATGTCCATCATTCGAAGGACTCCTGGTGGCAATGCTTGAGGCAGTTGGTCACACTGCATCTTTACTCAAGAAGCAAAGAGCAATGAATGCTGTGCTGTACTCAGTTTTCCCTCTCTTCTGTATTCAGTCTGTGATGCCCACACTCCAGGTGTCAATCACATTCAAGGTGGGTGTTGCTTCTTCAGTTAAAACTCTCTGGAAATACCCTCATAGGCACACTCAGATACGTGATTCCAGTGTCAGCTGAGTTAGGAAGTCTGAAGTGTGTGTGTGCGTGTGTGTGTGTGTGTGTGCAGAAAATGGGAAGACCTGGTGAGTGCAAGGGTGGGGTTTGAGAAACATTACCCACTTCTTTTAGCAGCAAAGACAACAATCCTAATCCTAGTTGGGATTTTATCATCTCCTTTGCCTTCCCACAGTCGAGGGCATCAGTGAGCACCACTCCCATTCCTGCGCCCTCCACACAGTTGAATGTGGCTCAGTTCTGTAAGTTCCCAGTGATCGAACACTCCTGGCTTAAGTGAAAACTCAGAGACTAGCTTTCTGCTCTTGCCCTGAGGCCTTCAGAACACAGACAGGGACCTGTGGGCATCCTTGTTACCTCTGCCTTCTTAGACCCTGTTGTGATGGGGGCTGGAATTATGCTGAAGAAAGACAGATTATCAGAAGAAAAGTACATGCATTTTATTTACAATTAATATTGTTATGTAACCTGGAACCTGCACCATGGAAAGAAGTGGGCTTCCTCTCCTTGAAGATTTGGTGGGCACAGTAGTACATGTCTGAAATCTCGGTACTGGGTACTGAGGAAGTTGAGTCAAGAAGATTAAAAATTCAAGGCCAGCCTGGCTTACACAATGAGTCCCCTGCCTGAGAGTAACAGCTATAACAAAAAATACTTGAAGACTTAGGGATTTTTTTTTTTTTTTTTTGGAGCTGAGGATCGAACCCAGGGCCTCGCGCTTGCTAGGCAAGCACTCTACCACTGAGCTAAACCCCCAACCCCGGGATTTCATATACTATTTAAACAAAGAACAGTAAAATGTGAAGATAAGGAAAAACAGAGTTTGAGGAAGAGACAACTGTAGGTGAATAGGAAACATGTGGTAGAAACAAGTGGAGAATAAGTCTGATTTGAGTTAGCAGGTACAGATTCATCTTGGCATTCATTGGCTGTACCTGGATATAAAAACTATTCTCCTCTTCTTGGTCCAGAGAGGGAATTTTTCAAGCAGGAAATTTGTGTTCTGTCTTTAAATAGAAATGGAAGAGGCAGAAATCCCTTTTCGCATATCATGTTTTCCAGTTGCCTACAGCTCAAAATAACCAACAGACCAAAGTGTCATATGTAGGGCTGTTGTGTTCTAATCCTCATCACCTCCTGTCCAGAGGGAATGGAGCCACAACTAAGAAATGCAGGTGTGTCTCTTTCCAGGTTGGAAGTTAGGAACATTTGTAGGGGACCATGAGACTGGGCAGATGTATTCCTACAAAAGTTGTTGTTACTATTTTAAAAAGATGTTCAGCTGTCATGTGAGCTAAGATCCACATTTGTAGGTTAAGTACTACCCATGATCACCTGCAAGGCCAGGCTGGAGGAGGACCCCCTAAAACTTCCCATGACCCAGGTGCCATGGCTGTGGAAGCAGGTGTTATTTAGCTGGAGTCAAATAACCCCCCTGGTGAGGTTCCAGCCACAAAAGCCATATATCCTAATTAACTGCAAATGCCTAGCTCATAAAGCTGTCAGTACCAGACTCTAATGTCTGTACTTTTAATGATGCATTTGATTAGGAGGCAATTTTATTCCCTTGATGACAGTCATACCTGTTTGGTAAGGGTCTCCTTTTCCCACCCTTTCTCTCCCAATTAGGTTATGTATGAAACTGTGATTTCTCAAACTATCCAGTAACTAGACAAACAAATCTATCAAAGCAATGTCACTATGCATCCTCAACACCAGCCATCGATGTATGCATGTGTACACCCCTACACTCAAGTTCATGCTGGGCTACATAATAGGATTAGTGGAGGAACCAGTGCTGCCTATTCTGTGTGGGCTCTACACCTGAAATTTCCTTTTCTGACCTACTGTTCTTTTCACATCAGATTAAGGTCTAGTAATTGGAATGATTTTATGTCATATAGAATGGTTTGCAAATGGATTCATGTTCCCTCCTGTCACTAATATCTCAGAATAAGAATAAGCCTAAAAGGTAGCTATACTTCTGATGACAGTAACCTGAGTAGATGTGAGGTATTGTCACCTCCATTAGGAACCCATAAGTAATTTGAAAGGAAACTCCGGTCTCTGAATCCAGTGCTTTCTCTACTACACCATTTCGTTTCTCAACAGAGTCGTTTTATCCCTTCCCCTTGGAAAATAAGTCTGGAGCTACTACCACTGCAAGTTTGTCCTGTTGGCTAAGAGGACTAAGTAGCTGCTGAGATGGGGTTCAGGCAAGCATCTGGACTGCCTGGCCCCCCCTTTCGCTGTGAGAAAAGTTCTAGACAATGAAAAAGGCTAGTAAGATTCTAGACTTCTGAGTAGACCATAATGAATTGGCTCTGATTTCCTGCATTTCTCTCCTTAGCCCCCAGTTCATGATGAAGACAGTGGATGTCATCAGGTAGCGTCAGAAGCCTTTATTTTCTTCTCTTTAATAAAAGTAGCTAATAAACTTTTTTTTTTTTTTTTTTTTTTTTTTTTTTTTTTTGGCAACAGGCAGGAGGGAGAAGGAAAGGGTTTATTTTGCTTACACTTCCATGTCACTGTTCATCACCAAAGGAAGTCAGGACAAGAACTTGAAGAGGGCAGGTTCCTGGAAGCAGGAGCAGATGCAGAGGCCCTGGAGGAGTGCTGCTTACTGGCTTACTCCCCGTGGCTTACTTAACCTGCTTCCTCATGGAACCCATGACCACCAGCCCAGGGATGGCACCACCCACAATAGGCAGGGCCCTCCCAATCAATCACTAGTTAGGAAAATGTCTTGCAGCTGGATCTTATGGAGGCATTTTCTCAGTTGAGGCTCCCTCCTTTCAGATAACTCTAGCTTGTATCAAGTTGACTTAAGACTAGCCAGCACAGTAGTCTTAAGGATACACTGTCATTTCAGTGGAACTTGATTTTCCCTAATGTAACATGGACCACATTGAGTGGACTGTAGCCATGTCCTTTCTTGTGTTAAAGAACTCATTTTGCTTTTTGCCTTTTTAGCCAACTCTGCCACACTGTAAAAATGGCCCGTGGATGGTAGCGATAATGAACTGTTGTCTTAGATTTTGCTCAGATTTTCAAAGGAACTGGTGATGGTGAGGAAGAAGTCCATGAACTGATGAGCACTAAGATTCCTTCCAGGATAGGAGAAGATTCTATGCTGGCATGTGGTTCCCTATTGGGAAATCAGAAAGTAGAGCCAAGGGGATCACTACACAGTCTCTAGGAAGTTAGACTAAGTCTCTAGCCATGGAACTTTCACTCAATATCTGGTCCGCTCTACTTCCAGCTTAGGGAGGTCTTTGTTACAAAGTTGCACAGGCAATGGGGAATGTCTGGTTTCTGTCTCACTGACCCCCTTAAGATCACTATCTTGCTCTCAGTAACCTTAATCTTCCCATTCCTCTTGGTCCCCATAGAAATACAAATCTAAGTTGTAGCTAATAATCTTTGAGGATGTCTCTTTGCATATTCTTCACATGTATCATGCCTTTTATTTAATACACTATATAGATATAGTGGACACTGAGGTAGGCCACACGATCTCAAAGCTGGAAGCAAGGGCTACAGGTCTGAGAGAGAGCTGAGGTCTCTACTGCTGCTTGTGTCCCACAACGTACCACTAGGAACTATTTGATGCATTCAACACTGAGCTGAGTGCAATGAGAGAGACCTGGAGAAATGAGAGGTGCTGAACTTGGACTCCAGAAGAAAAGTACTTCTCCAAAATTACAGCTGAATATCTGTTGTCACAGCTTCCTGCAACTCATAGAGGAATCTTAAGATGCCCAAGAGTAGTTGCCAAGCCCTAAGCTCTCCTTGGAAGGCAAAGCTCTAAAAGGTTGTGTGGCTTTGCCATATGAAGGGATTGCATCCCAGGCTTTAGAGTCAGAGCTCAATCAAGGAAGAATGGACTTTGCACACGTTTTCTTTGGAGCTCACAGCTATTCTCCACTGATCTTCCTTCCACTATATTTTAAATGGTAGCTTATACTTCTAAGACATCTCTGTCTGGAGAAAAGTGATACTGTACATTGCTACAGACAAGGAAGGGCTCATGACCTTGAACTGCTTTGCATTATATGTCTGTCCTGATAGTGTCTTGTGTAACTAGCAGAAGCTTGACACATTGAGACAGAAAGCCTGTTATTATTAAGTCTGTTTGCAAATGTGTGGAAAATCTCCGGTAACACCCCCTGGTTATGACACTAGAAGATAAGGATCTACATCGTGCTCTGCTAGAAGCTTCGCCTTTTCCCTTTTCTTTCCTTTACCTCCAATTGCTTACATTTCAGACACACCTCAGAGAGCAACACCAGATCTCTAGAGCCACTAAGCTGTGTCTGAAACATAGAGACACAGCACTTTGTGAGGACAGACAACTCACATTCCTGGGCTCATCTTTTAGGAAACAGGCTTCAGCTGACTCCTTGAGAGCTCCAGTGTGTGGACAGGCTGTGACCCTGAGAGGCATGTAGCTATCATTTGAGTCAAGATGGCTAAACTTTTTAACAATGTGAGGAGCTGGGCAAATGTGTTCTCATAGTAATAAGCTCACAAATTAAGCTTGTTTGGTTGGGGGAGGGGAGCTGGAGGAAAGTCCCCTGGGAAAAACTCATGTTCTGGTTATGTTCAAAGCCTTGCTTCTCCTCCTAAGTCCACCAGCCTTCTCAGTCTTCAGGAGGGAGAGAAGAAGTGCAAGAAGAGCCACTAATGGGTTCCCTAGTACCCTTGGTGCCTGGTACCCAACCCTTCACTACCCTGTCTTGCCCATCCTGTAGTAATGGAAGTCAAGGCCCGATGCATGTTCTTCTCAGGAGGGGCTGTTGCTTGGTACTCTGTATGCCACCAGCCCTAGAAGACCACACCTCCCTACCACCACATCCCATGATGAGTCCCTCACCACTCGAGTTGAGAAGTGGTATTTGTATGAATGAAAACATCCAGCCTCTGATGTTTTGATAATTGGCATATTAAAAAATGACAATTGACAGATTAACAAGAGAAAGGACATAGATTTACTAGTATGCAAACTCGAGGAAAGTAGCATGAAGCACATAACTCAAAGAGTGACCAGATGGTTAGAGCTTAAATACCCTCTTCCACCTGCTCTGCACGGTATAGGTGGTCAGGTCTTCAGGGAAGTATGGAGGAAGACAAAATGAGTTTCAGGAAGATGGAGTCACAATGGACGGGTCCAAATTTGCACATGCTGGAGTGTGTTGCCTACTCTGGCCTTTCTTTTTATGAGCCTGGTCTTCTGAGGCATCTTGCCTTAATATAGATTGGGGAACTTCATAGAATGCCTTCTCAAGAGGGAGAGGTAAGAGAACTGAGCTTGGGAAGATCGTGAAAGCTCTCAGCATCCTACGGTGTTATCCTTTGGAAGACTGTCTTTAGATGCCCCATATGTCTTCATACTTCTGTGAAAATTCAGTCAGTTCTTCATTCAAAAAATGTCTCTAGGCAGCTGGGTGTACATGGCAGCATGGTGCTAGGCCTTGGGAGCCTAGTGAGTGTAAATGCATGATGGGATATTTTGGAAGACCTTTAAACATATTTTAATCTTGTGTATTAATCCTTCTTAGTTTTCCTATTCTGGCAAAAAAATAATAATCAGCAAAGCATTTTTGTGAACTAGTCATTAGAATCCAGGTGTTGCTCAGGCACTCTGACTCTGTCAGGTACTTCCGGCATCTGTACACACAATACAAGACACACAGAGAAAAATAAACTAACTGCACCTACTAAAGATTGGGGTAAACTTGGAGAGCCTCCTAGAAGGGGCAAAAGAACCAAGTAGGTTCACAGGAGATGCTAAAACTCGTATTCAACATGTGGGCTTTAGAATCAGAATTGCCCTTTAATAAGGAAATGCATTTTGAATGAATGCTGGACACTTTGTCTTTGCTCCAGGCCACGAGTTAACCAATTTGACATAAGACAAGCAATTAAACAGGGCTACTTGGCTCTCCTAGGGGTTCTTTGCTTTCACTTTCCTGCCCTGGGCTGCTTCTGAACTGACCTGCTCCAGGGTAAAGAGAAAGCCTCCTCCAGGCTCCTTGGAGTCTTTCTGATGAGAAGGCCTTGGGGGTGGGTGCCAAGGCTTTCAAGAATATTCCAGTGTGAGCCTTTGGCATTAAACTGAGACTGCAGCATATGACGACTCTCCCACATGTGCCCAAGGTTTAAAGCCAGCACTGTCACTTAAACTGATGTCCCTTTTCTGAGCCTTTTTCTCCTGGCCCAGCCTGGCAGGAGTGAGGTGATACTTTAAAGGGACAGACAGATTTAAACAATCACCTTGTACACAGTACAATCCCTTTTCAAGTTCATTCTTGTGGCTCATGCTGAGGAGCCCCCAAGGGATCCCATATCCTTCCATAAACTCATAGGAGGCTGTGTGCAGCAAAGATGGGCTGTGAGCAGATCATGTAGTAAGAAAGGGAGGCCAGATGCAGACAGCCTGGAATCATCCTTTAGGTTAAGAGCTGGTACTGAGAAGTCCCTGCCAGCTTTAACTGGACAAACCTCAGCTCCCAGATCTCTGCGGCAGAGGCCATCTCTGTCTTTCAAATGGGGTTTTGCACCTACGCTGATCAGTGTGTGGTGCTGTCCAGGGAACCAAATCAGAACTGGCCTGCAAACACTTGGTGAAACACTGAGCTGTGCAAATGCATAGAACCACAAGTCAAGGTCTGGGCAACAATGAGCTAATTTAATGTCTTTGTACCAATACAGTACTGCAGGCTTTCCAGAGCCACTTCAGTGTTTCTTTTCAATTCCTTTGTAAAGATTTATTTTATCTATTTGTGCATGTTCATACATACATGCACACACACACACACACACACACACACACACACACACACACACACACGCGTGTGCGCGTGCTTTGGAACTGGAGTTACAGGTGTATGTCAGTTACTGTGTTTGTTAAATGGGTGCTGGGATCCAAACACTGGTCCTCATGGTTGTGCACTTAACTACTCTTACTTGCTGAGCCATCTCTGAAGCCTCCCAGTTGGATCCTCTCTATTTGCAGATAATGCCTCTGTGGACTCACCCTCCTACAGTAGATGAGAACTAACACAGAAACCCTCAATTAGACAATATACAGAGTGAGAGATTATGGAACACCAAGTCCTAAATGGGATGTCTTCATCAAATCCCTCTCCTAGGGGCTCAAATAAGTAGGCAGAAAGTTTGTTAGAGCCAGAGGGGATGGATGCCACCAAAGAAACTATGTCTTCCAGACACAACAGGATTGATGTATATAAGAACTCACACAGGCTGTGACCTAATATACAGAAACTGCACAGGTTCAAGCCAGACAGGGTCTGAGTGCTGAGAGGGGGAAATGGATTCCAGCCCTCCAGTTAGCACCCACTTGCAAAATAGAAATTAATTTTTTCAGTGTTCTAAAGAGAGAGCAAAAGAATGTGTGGAGTTGTGTGGGGAGATGAGAAGGTCTGAGAGGAGCTGGGAGGGGGAAACCATGATCAAAACATATTGTATGAAAAAAGTATTTTCAATAAAAATAAAATTGTTTAAAAAGCAAACAGAAATAAAGCCAAAATTCATGTGTATGACAAACATATAGACTTCCATGCTGTTATTCCCTAATCATCCATGAAAGCCACCATCTTCACAGTTCTTACAACTATGCAAGTAGGCTTTATATGGAATTTGGAGAAGAGTTAAAGTATACAGGAGGGCACAAATGGGCTGCATGTGAATACCATGTAGTTGGATATGAGGGACTTGAGCATCTGTAGATTTTGGTGTCTGTGGGGTTTTGAAACTAATTCCCAGCTGACACCAAGGACCCACTGTACTGTAATGAAGGAAAGGGGCAGTATAGTCCCAAGAATAAAGGTCCCCTGACAAGATGACATCCCCACTGAAGGTGATGCATACTGTGCCTCCAGATAACTGAGCACAGTTCCTGGTGTCTTACTCTAGATTCAGGCTTCCAGGACAGAGACACAGGGTGAGCCCGACACCCTAAACATATGACTCTAGAGCTAGCTTCTGACCCCAGGACATCTGAGATGGAGGAAGTCCTTGCCTGCATCCAGGCCAACCTGCTGCATGTGAGGACAAGAAAGACTTGGAGAAGCTGGCGGCTGTGCCTATTGTTAGACTCCATAGATGCCCTTTATGCTGGAGGGCCCAGCACTTCTAGACAAAGCCACAGGGAACCAAGCCCAAGGAGGGTGGGAAGAACTGCCTTTTTCTCCCATTGTTTTAAAATCCCAATATTTCCTGAGCAATTCTGAGGTTGCTGGCTGTGCTTCACAGCCACCGATCTATTTAAACTTTCAGTATTAGGGATCTCAGCAGTCTGTCCCAGGAGGAAATTACCTCCCAATTCAAGTGAGCCAGGTGCCCTCTTGAGACATGTGAGATTCGTGTCCCCAGCATAGACCTCTCTCTTTTCAGACTGGTAGAAGGTGGTATATAGGCCTATTACTGGAAATAGATGCATTTGTGAATTTCAACATCCTATTAGTGGTGATGATCTGACAAAATCATGAGAACGGAGATATTTGGGTGTGCACCTGACAGCTGATTTACATGCTAAGATGGCTTGAGAATGTAGACTGTGTCTCCAGAGAAGCCCTGGAGGAGCTGTGCAGGGTACAGGGAGGGTGAATCAGGGTGCCATTGATATGGCATGAGCATCATCTCTGGAGTTCACAGGGACACTTACAGGATGTTGGTACTGATTCAGAAGGGCAATAGCACAGTGTCAAGTCTCGCGAAGACAGCAACCATTGCTTATACACCAGTCTCCTTGAAATGGGGCCGAGCTGACACAGTTACACCAGCCAAGGTACATTTCTTTTCCTCAGATGTAATAATTTAACTTGAATTGATGAAATGAAATATATTTTGGAATCACTTTCTATCCCAGTGAGATTGGATCATGACAGAAATATATTGAGTTATGAATGTTTAAATGTGGTTGTCAAGATGTCAAGGGACTCATCCTCCCTCCTAGGATTCTGGGCAAGACAAAGGACTTGCTTTTATCAAGAGGGCCATGCAGGGCCCCTCTGTGCCACATGGGCTGTTTACCCAGCATCTTCACCTTTCTTTTTCCTCCAGAGCAGAGTTGCCTTAGTCTATATTGGCATTTGTGTTTGCTTAAGCTCCATCCATACAAGAAAAATTGAATTGGTCCCATTAGTTTGATTTCAGTAGCGATAGAAAAGGTAATGGATTCCAGGCTTGCTTGCCATTTAATTTAGATGTTAAAATACTGCATGTGATTGACCTAGATCCATCACTGTGCCTGCCATACTGAGTTAGAAATGCATAGCAAGGGATGCTGGCAGCTTTTGCAAGTTATCACTTGGGAAACATCTGGTTAACTCAGGGAGGATGGACACAAGTCCAGAAGGAACCCCCTTGGGGGTTCAAGGACAAGGTAGGGAGGAGAGTTTATCATAGTGTATTTTATTAAAGCCCAACTATCCTTATTTAAGGATGCTAAAAAGGGGAACTTTGTCTTGGCTGGAGTAGAACACTGACTCTATGAATGAACACATTCAGTTTATAGAACTCTCCCTATAATCTGTATCTATAGGGAGTAAGGACCATGAAACCTCAGGGTCTAGTCTAGCATCTGACTCAGGGAAGGGAGGAAGACTTGTGAAGATGGAAAATGTTGATTGATAGGATCAGAAAATGAAAGAGGATGTGGCAATATCTTCTCTATTTCCCACCCAAAAAGAGCTCTGCAGTCAGCACAGAAAATTCTCAGTCCCATATCTGCACCTATTCTGGAGTAAGTGCCTCAGTCTGTCTGTAATGGTCCCCATCTGTAAACTTGCAGTTGCAGAATACATGCTTCAAGGAGCTTTTTGAAGAGCTGTGGACAGCTCAGTGGTAGCACTTTCCCAGTGTGTATGAGGAAAGTTTGATCCCCAGCGTAGTGAAACAGACAAACAGTACTGTTCGAAGATTTAATGACTTGTCAAATAGGAAGTTCTTTGAAAGATATTTAGTATCAATTATAAACACTTAAATGTTAATTACTATTGTTATTAAATGGTTATTGCCACTCTGCTTTACATCAATCAATCCACCCTTATGTTTCAATTGGAAATTTCCTTTTAAGAATTCTGTATCTAGGCTGGGAGATAGCTCCGTCAGTACAATGCTTGCATTACAAGCACAAGGACCTATGTTTGATCACCAGCTCCCACATCAAAATGCTGGGCATAGTGGTGTATACTTATAATCCTAGTGCTGAGAGTCAGAACCTTGGGGATCACTGGCTAGCCATACTAGCCTAATTAGCTAGTTCCAGGCCAAACTATGTTTTTAAAGAAAAACATCAACAGACAAAACAAGAAACAAAAATGTACCACCTGATGAATGACGCCTCAAATTATCCTCTGATCTCAACATACAAGCACACACATGCACAGACATAAACAAACACACAAAGAATCATGAATCTGCTTTGCTATTAATTAAGATCTTTTCCTTATGCTGCCCTCATACAAGTAAAAATAGGCCTTTATCAAATGACAAAAGCATTTACGGATCCTGGTTCCTGGAGAGGTTTCAACATTCCCTTGCTTTGCCATGTAGGGCTACTCCAGCTTGACCTCTAGAGAATTCCTTCAGCCCTATGGTGCTCACGGCAGCCACAGTCACAGTTACATAAAGAAAACGCATTATAAGGAAGGATCAGTTCTAGATGATTCTCTTGTATTATCCTAGTCAATATATCTAATAATCATCAATAATTTGACATCAGGGTGGACAAGATGACTCAGTGGGAAAAGGCTTTTGCTGCTCAACCAGACTACCTGAGTCAAGAGCTTGGAAACCCCACGGTAGAAGGAAAGAGTCAACTCCAACAGGCTGTCCTCTGACTCCCACACTTGTGCTACTCCATGCCTACACACACACACACACACACACACACACACACACACACACACACACACACAAGTATTATCTTTTTGCTTTTTCACTTTTTCTTTTATTTTTGAGATTATAATATAGTTACATCATTTCTCCCTTCCCCTTCATCCATTCAAGTCATCCCATATGCCCCTCCTTGGTCCTTTTCAAATTCTTCGCACGATTCTTTTAATTTTTGTCATATGTATATGTACATACATATTATAAAATATACCCTGATCAATCTGAATAATGTTATTTATATGATGTATGTTTTTAGAGCTGTTCATTTGGTATTGTATAACCAATTGGTGTGCTTTTCTGTAGGGAAGACTATTTCTCCCATTCTAACATTCTCTAGTTGCCTGTAGTTCTTTGTGTAGAGTTGAGTCCTCATAGGCTTTCCCCACCCACTTTGGAATGTCTATTGTTATTGTCTTCGTTCAGCTCATGCTGAGACAGTCATATTGGTGATACTTTATGGATGTAGCTTCTGACGTTACTAGAAACCACAATCTCACATCAAACTCCCTGATCCTCTACAATATTCCCTGAGCCTTAGATGTTTTATATTTTATAAATATCACCATTGGGACTGGCCTCTACAACTCTGCATTTTGATTAGTTATGGTTTTCTGTAGCAGTCTCCATCTGTTGCAACAAGAAGTTTCCTTGACGAGAGGTGAGGATTACACTTATCTGTGGATATAAGGACAAGTGTTTTGAATGTAGTTAGGGATTACACTAGATTAGTAAAGTGGTTGTTATAGGTTCTCCACTAAGATCCATCATTTCACTATCCCTGAGAAGTTGGCTAGGTTTCCAATACCAGGCAAGATTTCCCTTCTGCTGAGCAGGTCTTAAGTCCAACTAGGGAGCTGTTGGTTGCCACTATGGTATGCATGCCACTACTGTACTCTTAGAGTTATTATGTCATGCTGGTCATTGTTGTGTTCAAAAGGTACTCATAGCTGGCTAGTACTATTGATTGCTTTTCTCCCTTGGAAGCTTACATAGATATCTTCTAGTCTCATGTAAGCTAGTCTTCAGGAGGAAACATTCAGGTCAGTTCCAGCTCAGGGGCCTCTGGACCCTGTGTCTGAAGTTCATAGTGTCTTCAGCTAAGGATTTGCCTTCTAACTCTGGTGGGAGCACCCAAAGGCAATAGCAATATGGTGTATGTTTTGTAAAACTCTTGGATAATCCTGACCTACAATTCAAAAGAGGGTTTCTCATGCCTGATATTGGAATTTTTGTTAGGTAGTCTTTGGCACTTGAAGGGACCATTGTCATCCCAGATGAGAAATGTTCTCATATATATATATATATGTATGTATGTATTATAGGGTTTTTGATACATAATTAATTATATGATTCCATGAACTTTTCAGGCATCCTTACTATTATTTTATCATCCTCTTTCTTCTTCTAGGTCTACTCCCCTCCCTTCCCTAATGAGCCCCACCATTATAATTCTTACTCTTGAAAGATGAGAAACTGAGTCACAAATAGGTCATTTGTGTTGTCCAAGGTTGTCCAGGGATTGGTAAAAGCTATTTGGATCTGGAAGAGGACAGTACTCAGTCTGTGAGTCTGCACAGCAGAATCTGGTCTAGTTCCATTGCTTTTTTGTTACTATGGTTTTGTGAATCTTCCTGAACTCAAGGTTAGTCTAGAAATTAGAATACATCTCCTCTCTTAGCTTTATCCAGTGAACTGACCTTGGCACCAGAGAATATTTTCCATCTATAAATAGCAAAATGTATGATTGCCAAATAAGTAGGAGAGTGTTTGCTACTGTGTAAATGCTCCAATGAGCCAGTTGTTATTACCGTGTCATCATTATAATAAGAATAATGTGCATTTATGGAACATTTTATGTCCCCCAAGTACTTCATGGCTTTCCTAACTAGCTAGCCTACTAACACATTCTAGTGGGATGACTGAAAGTCTTTATTTCAACTCTTTGGTGTTGGGAAACTTCAAAGTACCTGTTAGCTCAGGATAGGAGCACCAGAGAGGAAACATGGGAGGGCCAGCAAGATGGAGTCTGGAAGGATGTGTGAGTGAGTTCCTCATCTATCACCTTATAAAGGCAACACCAGATCCAGTTCTCTTCGGACTGTGTAAATGCAAAGTTAATTACTGGAAGGCCCCCACTTGTATTTTTATTGCTCTATTGACATTTTATGAAACCATCTGGAACCATTAATATGTTCAAAACCAGTTTTGTTTTATTTGTCATTTTACAACAACAACAAAAGAAGCTGCTTCTCCTCAAATGGAAGAAGCAGCAGGCCCAGGGAGAAAGCCTCCAGCCCTGAGCTGGAGTATGAGGAAAGGATCAGCCTCTTAGGCTCCACGCAGACAGATGTGGCCAAGCTTCTGTGGATTTGGTCTATGCTTTCTCAGGCTTAGACACCCAGAGGGCAGTTTGGCCCTCTGTACTGAGGGATAATCTGTATCTCCAGGACGTGCAAACCATGTTAAGAGTGGAACATGACAGGCTGAAGAACAGCACAACAAGCTCACCAGCTGCCCTCCCTGGGCACCAAGCTTCAAAGAGTCCATCCAAACCATCACTGTCTCCAGCCAGGCCCATCTGCAGGGGCATCCCAAGGGCCACACACATGGATGGAGTTTACAAGCCATCATGCTCTTTTTCTGTTGTTTAGCATCCTTAGGACACAGCTGAGTGATTCCCTCAGAGGTAGCTTAGGGAGACCAGAAGCCACCATTGGCCAATCTTGGCTTGGGGACTAACTAATGGCAAAATGTTCTTTCCCAAGCTCAACCCAAAATGAGCAGCTGTTGCTGGATTACAGAGCATTGGACCCTCTTGCTTTCATTTTAAATGTTATCTCAGCTGGACAGTTCTTGCAAATGAGCCTCCCCCAACCCCTTTCCTTCTCAGCCCCCACCACTTCCATCAGATACTCTACCCACATATTTTCTGGCCAAAGCCAGGGCCTACAAGGGTGCACATTAACTAGATTGTGGTTTACTGGCCACTTTGGTGATGTTCCCAGACAGGCTTCTCTGGCTTAACACTTGGATGCTAATGACAAGAACTGGTGAGTCAGATGTGGCTGTAGGAGTGCCATTAAGGCCAGCATGGCACAGGGGAGTGTCAGGGAGCTTTGAATCTATACCTGTTCTCAGCCCATAGGAAGGCTAAGGCAGGGATGCCTATTTGTGGGTTTTGTTTTGCTTTAAACAATAGAAATATCCTACTGCTATAGAAAAACATGTACTGTGTAACTGTCTCCAATCATGCCCTGCAGGTTTCAGAACCACAAAACAAAGACTTCATCGATTGTGAGGAAGCATGACTGTGGTTTTCTTTCTCTAAGTGCTTCCCTGACACAGTTTCTTTCCTCGGACCCTTGTCCCTTGCCTGCCTGACTCTGTGCTTTCCTCTCATTCTTTCTAACCCTCCCTGCTCCAAGCTACCTACAAGGGAAAGGAATTTGGGTTTTTGAATAAGAAAAGGAAATAATTAAAACAAAATGCTATGCCTGGCTCCTCATTCCTACCAACAACTGCAATTGGTTGGTTCCAGAACATGTTGCCATTTCTTTCCTCTGCCCTCCCAAAGTCCCCCACGCTCCTCGACCCCATTCTTCTTGTGCTTCCTAATCAGTATCTCAGAACTGATTACAGAGGACTTTCTTACAGAAAGCATGCTCATCCCCACAGCCATGTCTAAATTTACATTCGTTGCTCTGGGTGGTGAGCCAAGAGACTGGGTAGACCACTGGACTTGAGGAAAAAGGCGGTGTATAGTTGAGTGTTGTACCCTGGGGCTAGACTATGTTCAGGAGACTGAGACAGAGCAAAGCACTGCCATTTCTGCCTGAAATGGGGAGAGCCCAGACTACCCACATCCTGGCTTCTGGCTTACCAGGGGAGTCTCAGGCCACCTAAATGCAGACACACACTTTAAGAAAGATAAAACCCAACCCAACCATGATCCCCAGTGTATTTCTAGAATAAAAGCTAGAAGTACTTAGATGCTGTGTTACAGTGGCTGAGAGGGGCCACAGACTTGAACACAGCCAAGCCAGCTCTGTTTGGCTTCTAACATTATAAATTATGTAGCTGTCTTCATCTATTATTCAGCATAATTTATTTTGGACGTTTATATTTGCAGTTTATAGACAAAATAAACCAGATGCCAAAAGAAGGAGTAGAGAATGAAAATGGACATGCATGGTGGAGGGCAGGCAAGGAGAGGGAGAATTGAGGAACAGTGTACTCCGCCATCTATCAAACATGAACTACACAGTGTCAAGACCAGAAGTGAGGATGAGTGGAAGATGACACATGGTCATTTCTATGTCCCTATTCACATATCTTGAGCATTTGGTTTTTGCTCAAGGAATGTCAATCTCCCTGACAACTACATGCAAGAAGCAGCCCCCTGCCTCTACAGCAGCAGCTCATATAATGTCTTTGCCATCTTATCAAGGGTCTTTTGATACTCCTCCCATGCTGCTTGATAAATCCTAGCAGTATTGTCTCCTTGCTGACCAACTCCCAGCTTGCTCTAGAGCTGCCTCTCTCCAAGGATTTGAGGGCTTTGTTCTTATTTTTTCCTCACACTTGGCTCAGTGCTCTCTTAGCTTTTTGGGTGCCTTCCATCGCCTTCCTGTTATGATGGGTTCTTCCTGGGCTTCTATATCCTCTGTCCTACCCACCCCTGGCCCAAGAGCCAATGGATTTAGGCCAGATGCTCAGAAATTGATGTCCAAGCCTGTTCTTGCAAGGTCTGAAGCTTGCTTCTGCTGTCCTGGCCTTGGGAAGGGTGGAGCTATAGGGAGGAGGGAGGAGCCAGAATTGACTAGCAGCCACAGAAAGCCAGTTCTGCCCAATCAGACTTACCCAGAAAAGGAGAACAGTAGGTATTTTTTTCCTTGTCCTTAGTGTCCACTTTCATAATCAAGAGTTGTTGAAATGGCTGAGATCATAGCATCAGCCTGATTGGCTAACAGGAATCTGAGTTAGGTAATTTTGAGACCAAATTCATGCAGGTCAAACTCATTAGCCACAATATAAAAACAGCCTTCTGTATTAACATACATTTCTTATGGAGTTTGTGCTTCTGAGGGGTTGGCTTAATTCCCGTGACACCTCAGAAAACTCTGAGGTGAAAACTACAACTGCCCTTACTGGTCTCTGTGTCCACTTCTGAGATGCCACTCTGCATGGAAAGTGCAATGGAGCTGTGGCCCTTTGGGACCAAAACCACAGAAGAATGCTAGGGTTTCCTGGACAAGGCAGTGCAGAACACATGAAGAGTGGCTCCTAGTTGGTACCTCAGTCACTCAGTGAGATGTTGTAGAAGACACTGTATCTGAGACGATGCTGCTTGGCTGAGATCACACAGCTGGCATAAGATGAAGGGGGCATGCACAGAGAGTGATGTTCTCAAAAGCATGAGTCTGGACCATCTTTAGGGAACCTGATTTCTTAAAGGTGCTCTAGTTTGATAGTCCTGTCTAAAGGACTTGACATCTTCAGATGAACTAACCAGCTCGCCATTGTGGACTGTCCATGATGGGCTGCCTGGGGAGCAGTTGATGAGAATTAACAGTTAAAGACTGGAAATGGCATCAGTCAGGCCCTTGCTGTGTCATATAAAGGACAACAGCTGCACTCAGGAAGGCCTTCGGAGCATCATAACAGAGTTGGAGATTCTAAAAAAGGAAAGTTGGTTCAAGCCATAACAAGAGACACTGAATGCTTTCTGATTCCCGTTTCCTCAAAGAAAGATGGGATATAACAGTGAGATTATCTCAACCACCTTTGAGTCCCTGACTCACTTCTGAGGCCTGGGGATCTCCCACAGCTGAGCACAGAGATGTGGGGAAGAAAATTTTGTAAGGAGACTCCAATGGACACAGAGTCCCTTGGATTTGGAATACTACTATGAATGTAAGGGTCCCCGAATCTCCTTTAGATCCAGGTTTAAAAATAGAAATATAATAGAAAACTGAAAAAGTGCATGGGGTTTTAGCAGCTGAGAGTCTGGGGAAAGGATTTAGCAGTGGTGGAGAAGAATGTCTACTATGTGTAGGATTCTAAGGCCTGAAAGAACATTCTGGAGCAGGCAGGTACCTTGCAACATTTCCTGAATAAGCAGGCTAAAATCTGGCCAGGATCCTTATGCTAGTTTAATGTCTGTTAGGTCCCATGATATTCATAGAGACGACCTTTTCTCTGACCTCAGGCCTGCCAGAACTCTATAGCATGGGAGGTAGGGAAGAGCAGCTTAGAAAGCCCCCTAGGTCACATGAACAAACCTGCCTTTCAGAAGAATGGGTGGATTTTAGCTTTTCAGTGATCTTATCCTTGTTTACTTTCCTAATATAGTTCCCAGGTGCAGGCCTCTAACAGCTCCTGATGACTAATCCTGGTGTCATCCACACACAAAACTTAGACTATGATTGTATTGCTCCCCTCTGAGGAACCTAAATGAGAACATCATATAACCTGCTCCCTTGACATTCCTCTAACAGTGCTCCACAGGGTCCTGGTGACCTGAAATACCTTGCCAGTCTCCCAGTACAGAAGACAAGTGGAGAAACCCAAATGCTGGACTTCAGCTCAGCCACTCAGAGTGGTAGTATTATGGGGGAAGAAATGGATGGTACTGTGATATTGGTCCAGAAACAAGGTCAAAGCTTATCAAGGACGGCTTATCACTTACTTGTAATGATGTTCCTATAACCACTCTGTAGCCAGGATCTGATTGGAATGAGCAATTAGCAGACCTTTAAGGACATTTTCAGCTGTGTTATTCTTTATTGGGGGTGACAAAGGACTACATATGAGTTCTAGAGGACTTAGCATCATCTCTTCTCTCTACCAAATAAATGCTAATACCATCACTATTTGTCCTCTAATGGAGACAACCAACAATTTCTCCACATGCTGCCAAATATCCTCCAGGAGGCATGGTTGACCTTAGCTGGGAACACATGTAACCCTAGGTTCTCCCACTAGCTACTTAAATCAAGTCCCCGGACAGGCAGTAGTTTCTAGAAAACATATTTTCACACTGCATCCCTGATCCACTGAATAAGAGTTTCTAACCATGGTACCAAGGAGGTTATATTTTCCTAGGCTCCCTGGGTGATGCTCATTCCTGCTAGAACTTGAAAAATACTGCTGTGTGCTAGCCACTTGCCACCTGCAGCTTACTACATTCTAAATTATTATTAGGTAAATTAACTAAAACCGAGAAGATAATGTCTCAGTAGCTTTGCACCCATTTTGAGTATGCAATAACCACACGTAACCAGGGACAATTCTACTCATTAGGCTAGATCCAGAATGTTTTCCTAATTGCAGACATCTCAATGGCCCACATTCTAATGAATTGGTTACCAAACAGGAATGGTTTCCATAGCTCTAAGATTGTGCCTGCAGCTATCAGCAATTCAAAGAGAATGTTCTTTGGCTACCGTAGGGTCTTGCATAGCAGATATAGAGTGAAGTGAGAGAAACCACATTTCTTCCCTCCCTCACCCTTTCATGGAAGAAGGTAGGTGTAATGGCACTCATCTTCCCAGAGTCTAGTCTTAGCAACAGGGCAGTTGGGTAGCAAAGCATGATGAGGGATATAAAAGCAGTGCTATTCAAACACCACCCAAGACCAAGAAATGCACAGAAGCTCCTGGTGTTACTGAGTTTGTGGAGACTTTGGCCCTTATGATGGCATGACAGAGGCCAGACCATTCTAGTGGGGTTATGTATGTACATATGCAGTTGTTGGATTCAAATGAGTGCCAATCCCAAAGCCTGCCGAGACAGCTTCTCAGTGTTCCCTGAGTAAGCCATGGACCCTGCAGCTCAGAGTAAAGTGTGATCCAAAAGTCACTGAACAAAACCAAGTACTGGAACATTCCTGCCCCCGCTGTGTGAGACCTGAGCACAAAGTTGACTCTGCATCAACAAGACCTCTTTGGCCTCAAGAGAAGCTTATACAGTGACAGAAACTCTTCAGCCTCCATTGGAAAGCTCAGCAGGTTCAGTGCAATTGGTCCCCTCCCTGGCTCATCTCCCACAGTTGGCCTAGAGGGACTCAGTGAACAAGGAAAGAGAAGCAAGTGCTGACCAGCTGGCTGGACTCCCACCTGAAAGCGGGTATAGGGGGAAGAGAAGCATCTGAGAGCAGGTTGTTGTTATGTCCATCTCAGGCAGGGTACCACTCTAAAAAATGTCCTGCTCCTGACCACATCTTGGATGCATGCTTGGGTTAAGCTAGAATATTTTGAAATATCTAGTAAAAAGGGCAGCTTTAGGGATTTCATCCTCAGGGTGCCTCAGGAACCCAGGGCTGATACAAAACAGTGGGGTCCAAACCTGTGGGAGAAGTATAAGCAGTTTAGTGAGTGGAGGTACCCAGCAGGTCTCTGGTTGGGGAATTTTCTAGAATGTGGCAGGAGGGGTGCTGTAGCTCATACCAGGAACTAGATTCTTGGCTCCTAAGGGTGGCCAGAAACAAGAGGGAGAAGTGAACCAGCATAGGTGGGGCTTAGACCTACAGGAGAGGTTCAATGAGGTGATGGGGGTGGGTAGCGCATTCACCTAAGAGAAAAACTTAGTGTTTAACAGCCATCTGTGGTTGAACAAAGCCAGGCCACCTACCTTAATCACTTTGATTTCTATGACACAAACACAGTATTTATAATTATGTATCCATATTAATATTTTCTATAATATATTTATAAATACATTACAAATTATTACATGTATGCTGTTACTTCACTCATAAATACATATGAACATGTGTATTTATTTAGACAAAAATGCATAGGCAAAAATAAAACATACTTGAGGATAAATATAGTTATACATACATTAGTCATACATATGATTAAATGTACACATTGTTACATGATTGTCAAAAAGGCTCAGTGTTTGCAATTCAGATAGTTTCTAGTTTGGACCACAGTTCTGTCATGACAGTGCCTTCTTGTGTAGATTTTAGAACTGAACTGTCATTTTCCTCTTTTGTAAAGTAGAAATAAATGTGCATAAGGAATGTCCATGATGCATAGATACTATGAGTATAAAATGTGTAGAATCAGTGGTAAGTGACTGTGTGACCAGTGTAGGAATGGGTTACTCCATCCCTTGGGTGGAGCCTGGAAAATCAGAGAACTATCTGACCATACTGCTCATGAAGTGGTTTCAGCAGTAAATTCATGTACTGTGTGCTTTCCAAAGGGCTCATATGGGATATACTTTTTCTTTAAACCAAATTCTTCTGTTGCAAGAATGGCTTATTTCTTATTTCCTTTTGTTTTTCTTTTTTTTTTTTGTTTTGTTTTGTTTTGTTTTGTTTTTTAACTGGGTGATTTCTTGGAGGAATTCCCTATTGGAGCTTATAAAACACAATTTCAAGGAAGTAAATGTCAGATGCTTACAAAAGAAAGCTTTCTGGTAGCTTTAAGTCCCCCATTACCTGGATACTTCAGAGGTCAAGACCATTGGGTGCGGGCATTTGAATACTAGAGGAAGGGTGCTCTTCATATTTTCTGAGTTCCCCTTGCAATTTGAAAGCCACACCTCCTCTGGCTTTTTGAGAGGCACCTTCTGAGTGTGGTATGCTGTGATAACATAAGCAGCCCCCTCCACCTCTGTCTACTGCTCCTGGTGGCCCCTGTTCATCAGTTACAAGGCCCTAAAGGGATCAAAGAGTGAGGATGTGAGATTACATTCTGGAAATAGGTAAGCTGAAATGGACCGAGGATTGGATTCAACCAGGCAGCCAGATTCATTTAGTGCCTTGTGCAGCCGTATTAGGAAAATCCAGCCATCCAGAACAGCTCTGACTGTGCTCCCACTGCAAAAAGGGTGGGCTGGATGTGCTGCAAGTGGAAGGGGATTCCCTTTGCACACTTTTTATGCTTTCTGCCAGGTCAGTTCACTCTGGTGCAAGTCCACTCTTGCCTCCTAGGTCTGCATTATCTGAGCCACCTTCCAGAAGATTTTCTCGTTGCCTCATCATGAGTCCTGTGGGCCATTCCAGGCTTGCATTTTCCCTCTGTCAATCTGGAGATATAAAAATCTGTTGCAGTGGACCTGAGAGTAGAGCATAGAACCCTCACACTGTGGGGATTAGTGTTGATAGAAGTGAGCTTAGGAAGTCATTTAGAAAGTGCCTTTGAACACCCACAAAGCTGAGATCTCCTGCTGGCAAGTACAGGGGATGGGCAGGAATATATGATAATGTGAGCAGTAGCTGTGACATCTCACCTCTCTCAAAATAGTGGCCACTATAAAAACAAAACAACCAAATAGTAAATGATGGCATGGACCTAGAGAAAAAGTACTCCCCCTCATTGATGATGAGAATATAAATTAGCAGAGCATGGTAGAAAACAGTTTGGAGGTGCCTCCACAGAGGTATAAATAGAGCTGTCATGTGAGCCAACAATACCATATCTATTCAAAGAAAATAAAGCAAGAATATGGAAAAAAGGATGCATGAATGACCTTTTTTTTTTTTTTTTTTGGTCAGCAGTGTTTTCAAGAGCTGAGATATGGAATCAACCCAGGTGCCTGTCAACAGATAAATAGATAAAGAAAATATCACATATACACACAATGAATATTAGTCAACCATAAACAACAATGAAATCTTGTCAACATAAATGTTGAATGGTAATTAGGTTGGAGAGAAGGGTTGGGAAGGATTTTTATAAAAGAGTCTGTATTTGATCAGTGTAGACAATATGCATGTATCAAAAATTACAATGAACTCCATTAATATATATAATTAACATACACTAATGAAAAATTTAAAAATCATATAAAAACTACTTGAGCCTCAACAATTTTAAATGCCAGCTATTAGCAATCTTATAATTTAAAAGAGATGGGGTAACTGTGATTCTCAAATCTGTTCTCTCTCTCTCTCTCTCTCTCTCTCAGTTTTCCTCCCTCCCCCTCTCCCCTCCCCCTTTCCCTCTCTCTCTATCTCTCATCTTAAAAAAAAATGTCCTTTTCTCAAACGTCCCTCAAATGTGTATAACCTTAAAGACTTCCACCCTTTTCCCTGGAGTATGTCTACTTGCACCTTCTGTGATATGGAAGCCAAATTTAGAGCTATAACTGGGTATTTTTGCATCTATGGCAAATCCTAAGATATATACTTACACCATCGTATAGGCAGCCTTGGCAATTTTCAGATGAAAAATGTCATAGAGGTTTGAGTTTCTGTAATTATCTATTTATATGCTGTGGATGCCCAATGAGGAGTCCAAAGATTGCCTCATTTGCTGGCTATACAGTTGTTCATAAGTAAGGGTAATGTGACACCGGCCCTGCATTGGTTCACAGGGATGGGAAAATTAGTTATGTCACATATGAAAGCCACTTTACATTCATAGGTCATAAACCAAGAGGAAAAAATAACCCAAAGTTTCAGTATTCAATTTGTTTACTCTGAACAAAATGCAGCCTCTTTGACTGATGAGAAGTGGTGGGAGAGATGGAAAAGGCTTTTGGGAGCTCACTTTAAAGGCTCAAAAGGTGCCCGTGATATTAAATAGCTAGTAAAAGCTCTAGGTGGATAATTTAAGTGTGGATGAGTATGAACTATACATATTAAACTCACCTTAAAACACCAGTCTGAGAATTAAAAGAACACTATTTGAAATAAGCACAGTTGGTGTTTTTCAAAACAAAAAAATTAAAAAAAAATAATTTCAGAGTTTCAGTGAAAGCTAAGTACAGTCAGATTCAATTGTCTCTGGTGATCTTCCCATTAAAAGCTACAATTTCAAAATAATTATACCCACATTAAAAGAAACACATGTTTATACATATACTCCACATAAAGTGTATAAATTTAGCCTAAGCTCTTAGAGTTTTTTCCATTGTAAATTATAGATATCTATATCCCCACATATCAGTAAAAACTCTGTCCATTATTCTGAAAGTGTAGATTAGAAAAAAATTTTTATAAAGTAAAAAACTGGATTGTGTCCTTTGCGTATTGTCTATTCTTTATGATTATTCGTGAGATTGGGATAGCATGCCTTTATAGCATACTTCACTCCCCAATTATTGTACAAATTCTTCATTTTGCTAAATTAATTTTTGAAGGATGAATGCACTCCTTCCTCAGGATTGTCATACATTAAATAACACTGCAAATAAAAAGCAAAATTTCAGATTTCATTGTAAACTACAGAACTGGCTCTGGCGCATTACAGGTTTGTTACACAACCAGGTTAGACAAGGAAAAACATCTTTTAAATTATTCATTGTTATTATCATTATTGCTCTATTAAAGCCATCCTTTTGCTTGATTTTAATGTTTTTCTTTGGAATTTGTACATGGTGAGCAGTATTTGGCAGAAAGAAAGTTCATTAGGTATCAACATTAACATCATGTACTCTCTAGTGCATGTATGTGCAACATTTCCCATCTTTTTAATTCATTAGAATGTTACAGATTTTAAAAGGACAAGAAGTAAGCATAAGAAAATAAGAAGATCTAGGTATTGGGAGCCCCTGATGTTACTTGAGGTTCCCATGCAGTCAGGACGAGCATTGTCAAATGCCTGCCTGGTTTTCTAACTCATTGTACTTCCTGATTACTACGACTATGACTTAAGGCATCCAGCTCAGTGGCAATAACATGATTTGGGGTTTTGTAGATACCACTTAGGATGATGGTTTGATCTGTGGATGAAAAGAACAACGTTGATCTTGATACAATCATGTAACTTTAAAGTGCAGCAACTCATAAGGACTCTGGGTCATCAGACCACTGTTGTCTCTTCCCAGTTATGGGGACAAGTTGAATCCTAAAGGGTTTAATATTGGCTGGAACACCTTTAAAACTTACTGATCTGGGGATTTATTCCTTCTATATTGACTTGGGGATATGGATGAAGGAAAAGCTCAATCACCTGGCCCTAGAACTTTTAGACTTATTAAGAGGCAGCTAGTAACAATCAATTGTAACAGAAAAGAAGAAAGATGGCTAATATTTTGGAAGAACAAGCAATAAAACTAAGCAGATAAGATTAAAGACTGCAATGAAGTGCACTCCCTAGCAGGGAACAAGGACTGCCATTTTGAGAAAAGAGCCCATCAGCAGACACTTGAAGAAGGCAAGGGCTTGGCCAGTATGAAGAGCCTTTCAGACAGGAGAAAGGGCACACAGAGGTTTTCAGACAAAATGTATCCACCATTTTATTTCATAAATAGTAAAGGGGTCAGTGTAGCTGTGACTCAGAGGCAATAGAAATGAGTAGTCAGGGGATATCTGAGAGACAATCGAGATTTCAAAGGCAGTTAGACCCAGCAATACAGATTACTGGAAGGACTTTTCCCATCTGTCTGGTTTGGGAATAGTGGTGGGAGCAAAATGAATTGTTTTACATTGTTTGTGGTTCTTGCTAGTTTAGATGCTTAGGTTGTTGTTCAGTTGTGATCACTGTTGTCCTAAGTTGGTTTACACTGAGGTCCAAGCAGGTGAAGAATCTATAGTCCATCTCACTCTGCTGGTGTGAGCACCACTCTTTAAAGGCTTTGCTTGTAGTGATGGAGATTGTAAAGGTGGTTGCTGTGGATAACGCTCTGTATAAATAAAATGCTGATTCGCCAGTAGCCAGGCAGGAAGTATAGGCAGGACAAGCAGAGAAGAGAATGCTGGGAACAGGAAGGCTGAGTGAGGAGATGCTACCAGCCGTGGCCAGGCCATGAGTACCAACATATAAGATACTGGTAAGCCACGAGCCATGTGGCAAGGTATATATTTATAGAAATGGGTTAATTTAAGATGTAAGAACTAAGCAGTTTAAATAATATAAGAGTCCATGTATTTATTTTATAAGTGGGCTGTGGGACTGCCAGGGCTTGGTGAGAGCTGAAGAGAAACTCTCCAGCTACAGGTGGTAGTAGGTACCACAGTCTGCATTATTACCTTCTAGGCCACAAGTTCTTGCTCTGTTTGAGCACATGGACTGCATTATAGTATTTGTGATAATAGCTTAGTCAGACCAGTTTGGCTTTAATTCTATTCTTTTAATTCTTACTTAGGTGACAGGGTCAAATGCTCAAATAAGTATTAGGTATGCATATCCTGTAGGCCTGCTATCATTTATTAAAAGGATATGTTTTGGAAGCATAGTGGTTATGGTAATGCTGAAGATAATGACTGTGGTAAGTCTTAATATGCATTATTTTAAATTTCAAAAGCAAGCTATTCTGAAATATGTAGTTAATTATTATCAACCATGGTTATTCTGCTAGCATTAGAAATCATTCCTAGAATATGATGGTGATTTCATTCATACACTCTGTTTTTCAGAATACTGAGCACTGTCCTGAGGTAAAAGATTCAAAGATCCTCTCCTTGGGGATCATTATTTATCTATTGATCCCAGTCAGACCTTGGTTGCAGAAGTCTTACAAAGAAAGGCTCAAGGCTTTCATAGTCTCTTGCAGCTTATATGTAGGCTGTGAAAAAAAAATTAACACTAGGGATCAAAAGCTATTTGTGGAAAAAGACTCTTTGCATGTAGGAAAGCATTCATCATGGACACAGACTTTGAAGACATGTGGTTCCAAGTGTATGAGGGAGAGGACTCAGGCCTTCCACGATTCATTAAACCAGCTGACACTCTTCCTGGATAGTAGAATTTTGGGTGCTTGGCACTGTGATCTCACTTCAAAGTGCTTACAATAAAAAAAAAATCACCACTCCTGGGGGACCTGGAAAACCTTCCCTGGAAGGCAGGACCTAAAAGAAGGCATTGCACAGCACCTTTAGAACCTGTAGCAACACCTGACGCCATCTGAAAGTTCTTCAATCCAGTAATGACTAGGAAGGTGAGTTGCAATAGGAAAGCCTCCATTCAGAATTGTACCTCATTCCATCTCTTAGTAGGTATAGCTTTTGGAGAGCTTTCTCTGTGAATGTTCTTTTTCTTTTTTTCTCTTTTACTTTTCTTTCTTTCTTTTTTCCTAAATCCACCCCTGAAGAGGCTAAAGAATATGAAACAAAGGGAGACCCAAGTCATTCTTCCTTCTAACACAGGTCACTAAATCTTAATTTACTCAAAAGAAGCATAGTTGGCAAGCAAGTTCAGAGAAGTTATAGAATTCTCCCAGGGTTGTACATGTTTAGGATGCAGATGTGAAATTTGAGTTGTGGTCTTTTTGAGTTAAGATCTGGGTCACATGTTAAATAATGCTGCAAATAAGAAGCAAATTTTAACTTTAGTTGTAACCTAAGGAGCACACTAATCCTACATCAAGGCAACACATCAAAAAGCATATTCCAAATTATTCATCATTATTGTCATTATTACTCTATTAAAGCCTTTTGCTTGATTTTACTACCTTTTCCCTTTGGAATTTAAACACTGTGAACAGTATTTGGAAAAAAAAGTTCAGTATGTATCAGTGTTAATATCATATACTTAACACTGAACTAAACTATTGCACTAAAATAGAACTTTATCCCACCTACACTTGTATTGCCCCAATGCGCGTAAGACTCTCAGTGCCCATAGAACCATTTTATAGGTCACTTCTTCTTTGGAATGAGGAAGAAATCAAGAAGCATCCCTCTGAGCTTAGCAGCTGTAGCATTCCTGGCTCAAAAGGAAAGATGCTCAGTCAGAAGAACCCAAGTGCATATGAGCTTTATAATAACAACTTCAGTGGGAAAGTCATCGAAGAGGGAAGCCAGGCTGGCAAAAGGAATTGTGGTCCTCTAAGGTCGCAAACCTGTGAAGACTGACAAAGGCAGACAGGGTTAGGAGGGAAAAGGCAGGGGAAGAGAGGGAGCCAGAGCGACACCATTTTCTTTATTATCCTATCTGTTTCCCTTCACTTTATCTGACACTCTGTTGATCAGATGTTAACACCCAATTCTCTAAAAAAAATAAATACAACTTGAGCAAATTATGTGAAAAGGCCTTGGAGCCCAATTACTGTACGTCTCACTCCTTCCACCCCCGATGCTTACAAGTGGACTTCATTTTCCTGTAATCAACAAAGTGGTGAGTGGCCACCTGGCCCAATGAAACAGGGCTCAGTTTAGCTTTGTCTGGGAGGGACACGTGCTGAGAGACACATGCTATGAATTGCCACAGCAACATATGGGGATGTGTGTGCACATTCAAATATGCATACTTACACTGAATTGAAAGGGACTTGTTCCTGAGAGATGCTATTTCCCCCACCCCAACTTATTGTAGCTATCACTGATGCTTGAATACCTAGTTAGTTTATGAGACGTCATGTTTATTATGAAGGTTATTTATTCATAATAAACTGAAGTGAAATTCAGTGAGGAGTGAATGAATTATGTTCCACCATACCTAATGTGAAAGCATTGAGGGCACTGAGTCAGGATTCATGGCCAGGTTCATTCCTGTAGTTCCTTCCTTAAGTGACTTCATCCATTACTCATGCAGTCATTCAACAAACGCTTCACTCTCTGGCATTAATAGTGCCAAAGTGAACGAGCACTAAGTCTCCATAAGAACTCCTGATATGGTAGAAAAGACAGTAAAATCAGGAGCAACAATCTAGACTGGTATGCTTTATATAATTTAAAAGAATTTCATATTTGAAGAATGATCAAATACCTTTCAAATTCCAATTGGTTGTATTTGTCCCTACAGATTTATTTTGATGGATGTGCCTCACACCAAACTCCATCTGAAAGTATGCATGTCAGTATTTCCACTTTCAACTTAAACTGGGCCAGGAGAACAGATGAGAAGTCTATCTTTTCTAGGTGTGATGAGGATTTCTCATTCACAAATCTTTTAATATTTTAAAGTTGTCTCATTCTATAGTCATCCATTCAATATATAACCTCTAGGTATGTCCTTATGGTCAGGTGTTGCAGATATGAAGTTCTGAGAGTGAATATAATATGTTCCTAAACTATCAAAGGAAGCAAACATTGAAGAAATAATTACAGTAATAACACAGTGATAGTGACAAAGGCAAGATATTATAAGAATATTCAAAGAGGACCAAGCAAAGAGTATAGATTGTTGTGTGAAACTTCCTGGGGAGATGGGAATGGACACTTAATCACACCAGACAGGCCACTGATGGATGCCAGACCAAAATACAAAATGATTACTGGGTATAGTTTGGTGAAGCAATTAGTTTATTGGGGTTACTCACAGGAGCATAGTTGAGGGGTTGTTTACAGGAGCACAAGTAATTCAAAGTCAGGTGTATCACACACAAAAAAAAATCTTCCTAATAGAAAAGACAGATGACTCTTTAAAACTATATCCTTGAAGTTCCCTGTCCAATATGCAAGCAACTGCTCCAAACCTCACTCCCAACCCCTGCAATTGGTTATATAACATTAGGGAGGAGACTCATAAGCCTTGTAAGTTTCATGAACGCCTTGAATCTACTAAATTTCCTCAGCATCCTGAGTCTTAGAAGGGTTCCTTTACTCTCCAGTAGGGAGCACATCATATAAGAGGAAATAGTTACACAATACAGACTGTGGCTTCAGAAAAGCATTCTTGAGCAATGGAGTCTACAATAAAAGTTGGTGGTTTGATGAGTACATGGGACAATGCTCAAGTAAAGTATCTTTATTGTTTCTGCCCCTAATCCCATATCACATATTTTTTTCTCAGAAGTAAGTTGAATGTGTTCTTAGACACTGATCAATAATGTTAGAGTAAGACTGATACTAATTTTATGGATCTCCATGAGAAAGAGCTATAAGGAATAGGAAGCTCCATACTCCGAATGACCATCAAGTCCTACCTTTTGATTCCTTTGTTTTGAAGATGGCCACTGCTTTGATGATATATTTTTCAGTTTTACAGATCCTTTCCTTTTTCTGGATGTTCTTCTGCAATATCTGGCACTTAAAATTTCATTTAAAAGATATAAGAAATTTCATGAGCCTCAATAGTAGAAAAGTAACTAGAAAGTGAGATGTATTAAATCTCTGTCCAAGATGAACTTGCCCTACTTTAGGGTCATTAGTATATATACATGGATATCTAGCATTGATATAATATCTATGATGCTTGATTAATATGCTTCATTTCACGTTATCATCCCAATCTACCCTCTTACATGATCAAGAGAGGTTTAGCAAGTTTTCCACATCATATCCTCTATCCAGAGATACCATTAGAGAAACCCAAAGGTTTAAGCCACTGCATTTCCCACTACCCTCTTAGACCCTCCACAGTAACACTGACTCTAATAGTAAACATGTAACATAAGCCTGCATCCCACATTACTTCACTCACTTGTATTTATACATGGCACTATGCTACAATGCAGCATCACACAATGAAATAATATGCTTCTAAGTACTTTCTATGTGCTAGTCCACAGGATGAGTTTCAGAAGCCAACAATGAGTAAGACTGGGCCTCTTTAGCAATGGAGTTTGTAATCCAGTTAGGAGACCCATGATAAAATAAAGCATTACAATGTATCTTAGCAGATGTTCTGAAAAGAGCAAGTATAAGGGGCCATGATAGCTCACAGTGGGTAACTCTCAACCCTGCCCAAGGTTGCTGGATGCAGTTTGCCCTGCTAATTACATGGCTTGGAGATGCTAAATAGATGGACAAAGAGAGAAAAGAAGTGTTTTTCAGGTTAAAAAATAACCATCATAACTTAATGAGTGAAGCCTGGTGGCTAGTTAGAGCAAAGAATGTAGTATGGCTTGACATGGCTACTATATAGCATGAGGGGAACAGAAGCAAAGAATGACAATGTAATTCATAAGAAATGCCTGGCTTCCCCAGATTAAGGGACAATCATAATGACAGTGATGAATCAGAACTAGGAAGGGTGTTCCTAACACTCAGGAGGTGTAGGAAGGAGGATCAAGTGGTTCAAGGTCACATTGAGCTACAACAAAAGTTCTAGGCTCTCCTGAGTTTCAGCAGGGACCCAGTCTCAAAAAACAAAGATATACTTGAAAGGCATTAAACTAGATCATCATTATCATTATCATTATCAATTTTCATTAGTAGAGGTATCTAAAAAAAATTCTGGGACTGGAGAATCCTCTGAGGATACCTGCCTTGATAAGATATCTTTTTAGGCTGAGGTTTTCTATGACTTCTTTCAAAGACTACTTGAATACAACATAGGGACATCACCTTAAATTGTCTGAACCAAGGCTTCCCATGTTCCTTCACCCTTACATTGTCAGGAGATCACTGCTGCTGTTTGAACATATGCAGAGCAAGGAATTTAAAATTGTGAGCTGTAGATTCATGAATTTGCTGACCTGAAGACTCAACTGAGTTGGTGTGTTTCTAATTTCCATTCCTGGCCATGGACATTGCTAGCCAGCAAGGGACTCTGACAGCCTGGTAGAACACAGTTCACTTCTCAGGTTGTATTTAGGACAGCCATTTCCCTGGTAAATACTGGATGGTCACACATTGGATATATCCTGTATATGTCCTGCCAAGTTGATTTACTTTCCTTTGTTTAGTTAATAGCTTAGACTGCAGATGCTTCTAGAAGAACAGGATGCAGCAGAGGAGTGATGGGCACAGTGAGGTTGCTCGTTTTCTGTTTTGTTTTTGTTCCTTTCTCTCAACACAATTGTAAAACCGAGGAATCAAAAAGAGCTAAAATGGCCTTTGATCATCTGGCTTTCATATTTTATAGCCCAGGAAACTGAGGACCTTAGATGTTATGCAATTTCCTGAGCCGTCTGCAGCTATTAGGTAGAGGAGAGAGAAGTGAGTGCATTGATGTCTATAGAAAAGCCATCTGAACAGACATACTATGATGCATTTTTGGTGGCTCTGGTCTTTGATAGTAATAGCTCCCCATCTCCCAATCATTATACTGTGCAGGCATTATGGGAAGCAGTTTCTGCACATTGTCTCTTTTGAACCTTGAGACAATCTTACAAAGTGGGGCTGGGTCATCACTCTCACTCTATAGAACAATAAGTGGCATTCATCAATAGCTTACTGTTGATACAATGTTTTTCACAATAGCACTTTTTCTCTCTCTGGTCAGGAAACTGAGGCAATGTGGGAACATATATCTTTCCAAGCTTATGAAGCTAGTAAGGACTTAGCAGCAGGCTATGACCAGAATCCCCTGCACTACAGCCATTGTCCTCTGATACCTTCTGAAGCCGGACATGAACACAGTGTATTTGAGTCAAGAGACCTTGCTCTTACTCTCCCTTACAAGCTTCTGAACTTACAAGCACAAATCTGACTAGATCAAAAGACCTCCTGTGGGAATTCTTAATTGAAAAACGTAATACAAATGATACTGTTTCTTAAGCCTACACTCAAAGTAAGCATTGGCTGATAAACTTTGGTTTTTACACTTCAGATAAACAGCCTTAGGAAACCAAGCACCCTCTCTAAAGTTTGGCACCTCTGCCTGGCTTCTGGAAAATCATTTGCCTTTGTTCCTTATAAAGAGCCTTGGCATAGCAAGGTAGGAAAGTAATTATATCATTATATTTCCAGTCCTGTAGTGCCACCACCACATGTATCCCTGTGTTGCAGGCACATGCATGTATACACACACACACACACACACACACACACACACACACACACACACACCTGCTTAGCTCTTCTGAGTATGTGTGTATGTACACATGTTACAAACATACTTAAGTGAGAAACTCAGGCTATGCCATGCTCAGGACACAGAAACATAATAAATGCTGGCCCTACTGACACCCTCACTGACCATGTCCTTCTGTATAAACACAGATGGCTCCATGTGACCAGAAAGCCATGTAAGTCAGTCTCCTTAATATTCAGACTAATAGGCCATGGAGGAGGAGGGCAGCTCAGAGGTCAGACAGAAACTACCCACTCATGTGAACATCAACACAGAAATTTCAAATTTGGCCTTATAAGCAATTTTCATGATAAGCCAAATGACCAGTTTGGTATTTTTCTTTTAGTCTGACATTCAGATAATACTAACCTCGCTTAAATTCCTTCCTGTCCTTTTATGTCCAGAACATGTGTTTTAGCATAGTTTAAATACTTTCTAATTGAAGATGCCAGTTCTCCATTAAGATGAAAGGAACTCCTTGTCCGTTGCATCTTTTTAAGCTACCCTGCAATGAATAGAAATTATGTTATTTAAAAGGCTTAGCATAATCTGACAGATAGATACAGTAATGCCTCATTAACTTGGCCTCCACAAGTGCAGAACAGTGCAGAATTTTTATAATCATTCATAGTCAGGGATAGCCGAGGATCGAGGGTGATCAACCCTTTCTGATAATTCATCTCAAAGTTCTTCTTTTTACAGATAACTCACAGCTTCCTACTGACTGTATTTAGAGACATTAAAAATCTCAAAAATTGCTGAACTGCCTGCCTGCTGCTCACTCCCCAGGTCCTGCCCAAAGTCTAGGCAGCTCTCAGTTGAGAGGTAAGGATGCTTACTTCTGGCCCAGGACACTGCAGCAGCTGAGAGGGTGGAGCAAAGGGAACAGCCCCTTCTGGATAGACTAAGCTTCACATCTGCTGAGAGTTCACCCTTGCTCCATATGATGTCCTTCACATATGCAGGTAGCTACAGGGACTTGATTTCCAATGGGGAAAGTGAGTGCCAAAGAAACTAAGTAACTTATTTAGACGGTTTGTAACTAAAAACTTCAATTTGAAGGTCTTCATTGTCAACTTGACTACATCTGGAACTAACTGAAACTCTCTGGGTCCACCTGTGAAAGCTTTTTTTTTTTTTTCTTAATTAAATCATTTGAAGTGGGAACACCCACTTTTATCTTGATCTTTGGAGGTGGGAAGGTCCACCCTTAATCTGGGTCACACCTTCTGGTGGCAGCCTGTCTAAAGGACATGGAAAAAGGAAGCTCTTGCTCTCTGCAGGCTTTCTCTCATCCTCCCTGGCAAGTCCATCCCTTTATTGGCATTGGAGCCTACTTCTTCAGGATTCATGTGTACATTGAAGACCAGCTGAGAAATCCAGCCTCATAGACTGAACAACTACTCGCTGAATTCTTTGACCATCTGTTAAAAAACAGCTGTTGTTGGACTGGCTGGATCACAGCCTGTAAGCCATTCTAATAAATCCCACCTATGAATATATACATATATATGTGGGATTTATTGAATACACACACACACACACACACACACACACACACACACACACACACATATATATATATATATTCATTCTACAAATTCTGTTCCTCTGCAAAACCCTAACTAATACACCTAGGTTTGAATATATCCAGTACCAGAAGGGCTTGGTCATCTTTAGCAAGTTACTTACTCTCTTCAAGTCTCTTCAACCTATATTTGTACAATAGCAATATAATAGTAGAACTTCTGAGTCCTTGTAGTAGATTATGAATCATCACTGAGCCCTAGCACATAAAGCCATACAACAGTAGCCATTTTTAGTGGTGGTCTAAGATTATACTGTGAATGAGAAGAGGACCTAGGATGTAGGTTCACAATAGAAGTTCTAAAGCTGCCATCTTTTCACTACCACTCACTCCTTTAAACATGGTCCCCCTCAGGGTCTATGACTCTCTAATGGAATGAAACAGCATGTTGGGTCTTGTTGGGATCGCTTTGGAGGTGGGGCCAAGACAATGACATAGAGCCAACTCTCCACCTGAACTTCACACATGGATTATTGCATTCAAAGATTCAGAATGACCACACTGGTTGCTCCTAGAAGAAGTTTTACTGTAATGATCAGATATCACCAAAAAGGGAACAGAGTTGCTGGGAATCTGCTCCCAGTCTCATGTGTGTAAGACCCTTGCACTCTGCAGGTAGATAGGTCACCAGTTCTTTCTGAGATAGGAAGGGTGGGTGGAACATGGTGATGTTCTAGAGATGTGAAACCATTGATTATTGTTACCGGAAGAAGGCCATAAAGGACAGTAGTCCAATTCTTATTTTGTAAATGATGAAAATGAGACAGAGGAGAAAAATTGACATGTCTTGTATGGTCTGGCTGGTAGCAGACAAAAGAGTGGGAAGAGGAGCTCAAGTGACTGAGCTGCAGACAGATAAAATCTTTGTGTTCTTTCCCTTCTGTCTACTAAATAAAGGAAAGCTAGCTTGCTCCAGGCATAAGAGTGTCATCATGTATCAATCTTTGGGCAAACATTACCTGCTCTGAAATGCTTCCCTGACTATTGAATCTAAATGATTCCCAAATCTTTCTCTGTTTTCTTGTATTTTCAGTCTTTTCATAGCAGTTGCCAGCAGCTGACAGTAAAAGATACGTTTTCTTGTGAGCTTATTGTCTGCTCCTTCTCCTGTGTATGCATTCCAGTGAGGGAGGGGCTCTATTTTGATGGAAGCTATGCCCACCCTGCACCATAGTAATTAATAAGCATTCACATGGTGTTTATTGAATAAGTGAATGACAGACGGCACTAACATTCATCAGGCAAGGGCTGGGAGGGGAATCTGTAATGGCAGTGAGAAGCTACAAAGTAGTTTTCTGCACCCTGGGCACAGCACAGAAACAGCCCAGCTTTCTTGCCATTCTGACACCCTACTGCCTAGGGTTCCCGAAATCCCCATCTGCTCCTTCTCTACCCATTTGCTCTCCCTCCTGGCTTTCCTTAGCCTCAAAGCTTAGAACTTAACACAGGTGTTTCAAATGCTACACTGTTCTGCTTGTCAGTTTTCTGTTCACATGCTGTGCATTAACTTAACCAAGATAATGGGAAAGAGGCTACCAGCCTTATTGCAGGAAAGGCTTAAAGACAATTGTCAAAGTATTTGGCCATTTTGAATTGTACATAGGACCTGGTCATCTCTTAGATGTTCATATATATATAACTATATATATAACTATATATATAACTATATATATAACTATATATATATAACTATATATAAAACTATATATATAACTATATATATATTGTAAGACTGTCTTTTGTAAAATCCACTTCCATGCTATATAAATACCTAGGTCTTACTGTCAAGTGGAAAAAAGTAAAATTCAACATGCATATATATTAAGAAGCTGTTTTACAAACATTAGGAGGCATCAATGTCCTTATATCTAGATGTCTGTGTCTAGGTCATGCCCAGGTCTAGCTTAGACACATTCGCAGAGAGTGAGTGATCACAGGGAAAGAAAGATTTCTTTGAACATTTATAACAGTTTGATCTATGGGCTCACCTGAGAGAATGGGATCGGGATGCTGGGACTGCCATGTTAACATAGTTCTGCAGATTTCCGATGAGGAGAAAACATAATTTAAAAATAAGATGCAGTGACAGCAAAACTGGTAGGTAATGAGGATGTGTAAAGTTAGTTCTCCTATCCCCCCAGGGCCTCTTAAGAAATAAGGTCCACAGAAGTGAGCCACACAGCATCAGGTGCTATTTTGTTCAAAGAAGGGGGAGTAGTCTGCAGCAATGCAGGATGGCTTCTCAGTGAGAAGGCTCCAGAGCCAGTGCTGGAGGAAGCAGACAGCCAACAGAGACACAGTGGGGGAGGGGTCCTAAAAGGTGGGGCTGGGTACAGATTCTGGAACATGAAGCTCCACTGAGCAACTAAGAGCAATGGGTGTGTGTGGCTAGAGGCAGGGTGTGTGTGGATAGGGACTGAGGGAGGCCAAGAAATAGGCTAGATCTACATTGTGTAATACTTGCTACTCCAGAGCTCTCTCTGAAGTTAGCATAGATTGGTTCACTTTATACATTATTTTTGTAAATATGCTTTAGCACCTCCTGAGTGTTAGGTCTATACTGAATGTGAGGATTTAGGGATCAAAAAGACAGAGACTCTAGACATGATTGAGTTAACTTGGAGGTTTTCTCTTTTTGCTCAAAAATGGTAAGAGGTACCATGAAAGAAAAGAGGTAGTAACAGAATTGGCTGGCTGTTACATTGAAGAAGGAGAAGTTGAGTTCAGTGGCACTCACCTGTAATCACAGCAGTTGAGAGACAGAGGAAGAGAAGAGAGAGCTTGAGACCAGCCAGAGCTAATTCTAAGTCAGCCTGAGAAATTCAGCAAGACGTTGTGTCTAAGACCACACAAGCCTGGTGACCAGACTTCAACCCTCAGAATCCATGTAAAAAGCTGGATAGTCTTGCATCTATTTGTAATCCCAACATTCTTGTAGAGAGACGGAAGATAGGGACAGGAAAATCACCAATTAGCTCACAGGCTGGCTAGCCTGCAGTCTGCAGCAAGGCAGTAGCAACAAGAGAGACCCTAGAAAGCTGAGAACCAACTCCTGAAAGTTGTCTTCTGACCTCCATATATTCACCATGTGTTAGCCTTGACATATACTCACACATACAATTCTAATGTTCGTTTAAGAAGAGGTGGGTTGTATCATTGTGGATTTCTGGGACCTCTCCAGCACTCTGCCTATTCCTGTTCTCATGTGGTCATCATTTATCATGGTCTGTTATTCCTCATTCTCCCTTTCTGTTCTTGATCCAGCTGGGATCTCCTGCTCCCCTAAGCTTTCTTTCCCTCAAACCTTGTCCTTCATTACTCCCACTGTCATCCAGGTTGTTCATGTAGATCTCATCCATTTCTCTGTCACTGGGCGATCCTTCTGTCTTTCCTAGGGTCCCGTTTTTTCTAGGAACCCCAGAAATCCACAATGATACATCCTCTGTCGACTGCTGGCAATGGTTGAGAGAAAGCCTGATCTGACCTAGTCCGGTGATCAGATGGCCAAATACCCTAACGGTCGTGCTGGAACTCTCATCCAATAACTGATGGAAGTGGATGCAGAGATCCTCAGCCAGGCCCCAGGTAGAGCTCCAGGAGTCCAATTGTCGAGAAAGAGGAGGGACTATAAGAGTGTGAATTGTTGAGACCAAGATTGGAGAGGCACAGGGACAAATAGCCAAATGAATGGAAGCACATGAATTATGAACCAAAGGCTGTGGAGCCCCCAGCTGGATCAGGCCCTCTGGATAAGTGAGACAATTGATTAGCTTGAACTGTTTGGGAGGCATCCAGGCTGTGGGACCCGGACCTGTCCTTGGTGCATGAGCTGGCTGTTTGGAACCTTGGGCTTACACAGGGATACTTTGCTCAGCCTGGAAGGAGGGGATTGGAGCTGCCTGTACTGAATCCACCAGGTTTAAATGAATCCCCAGGGGAGTCTTGGCCCTGGAGGAGATGGGAATGGAGGGGAGGGGATGGGGGAAAGGTGGGGGTGGGGGCGGGAGGGGGGAGGACAGGGGAACCCATGACTGATGTGCAAAATTAAAACACAAATACAATAAAATTTTTTAAAAAAGAGGTGGGTTGGTGGAACATTCTAGAGAGAGCAAAGTGTTGTGAAAAGTGGCTTGGACCCTCCACAAGATGGAACACACTAGAAAGATGACTATGCAGAGATGGAGGTAGGATGCTAACATCAACAGCAAAGCTGCCCTGCTTTCGCTCTTTTGAGAGATCAAGGATGTATTTCTTTAGCTCATCTCTCCAGCAAACTCTTTCCCTCTCTCAGTGTTATCAGGTTTCCATCACTAGGTAACAGAAAATCCTGTGTCTGTGTTAAAGCCCTTGACTATGAAACTAGATAGAGGAAGAGAGAGAGAGAGAGAGAGAGAGAGAGAGAGAGAGAGAGAGAGATTGAGAGATTCTCTTAAATGTGAAAATAAATTGATTGCCTCTAAAACAATAATGAAGATGGAGATAATTTTCAATGCGAATCTTTTTCTCTTGTCAACCCTGCCCAAAGGAAGCATTAAGTAAGAAACTATTTGAAGGAGGGAGGAGGCCTTAAATACAGGCTTACAGCACAATGGGAGGGCAGAAGTTCGCTTCTGATGTTTTTATTATTATTATTATTTGTTTATTTTGAGCCTAGAATTGAACCTCGGGCCTTGTGCTTGCTAGGCAAGTGCTCTACTGTAGCTAGAGTTTTCCTGCCTGGCCCACAGTCAGGACAAATCTCTCTTACCCACCAGTCCCATAGTCGCTCAGACCCAACCAAGAAAGCACACAGAAACTTAAATTGTTTAGAAACTGTATGGCTGTGGCAGGCTTCTTGTTATCTACTTCTTTCATCGTAAATCAACCCATTTCTGTTAGTCTATACATTGCCACATGGCTTGTGGCTTACCAGTGTCTTTACATGTTGCTTTTCATGGCGGCAGCTGGCAGTGTCTCCCTCCAGCCTTCTACTTCCCAGAATTCTCTTCTCTCTTGTCCCGCCTATACTTCCTGCCTGGCCACTGGCCAATCAAAACTTTATTTACATAGAGCAATATCCATAGCACTCTACCATTGAACTAAATCCCCATCCCCGCTCCTGATATACCTTGCTCAGCCTTGATACAATGGGGAGGGGCTAGGCTCTCCTTCAACTTGGTATGCTGGACTTTGTTGACTACCATAGGAGGCCTTACCCACTCTGAGGAGTGGATGGGGGTAGAGTGTGAGGGAGGTGAGGAGGCGGGAGAAGGGGAGGGAGGGGGAACTGGGGTTGATATGTAAAATAAATAAATAAATAAATAAATATATTTAAATAAAAAAAAAAGAAACTATTTGAAGACCCTCAACAGAATCCCCATCAAGTTGACCATATCCACCCCAAGAACAAGTAAGGATAGTCACATGGTTGATCTGAATCTAGTCTGCCCCTGAGCATGGGGGCTTCCCTAAGTGTGCAGCAGTGGGGCCTCTGTTCTTTTCACCCAGCCAGCTTAAGACTTCTGCATTATTTTCTCTCTGAGAAAGAATCCTGCCATTCTTATCCATCTTATTGCTTCCATTCTTTGTGTACAGAAGAACATGTTATTTATTCAAATGTCTTCAGTTATGAACTATTTTAAGATATAAAAAGATGGATCTCAGAGATTCATAAACTATCAGTATTAGAATGAAATTTACAACTCACCGTTTCATGTGCCACCATCTACTATGCAGGTCTTCTGCAGCCTGTCCATCAAGACTCAAGCAACCTCAGCCAATCAGAAGGCCCATTGCTCATTAGACTTATGGGTGTTAGAGACGATTATCTCCCTTGCACTCTGATGTCCCTGTCAAGTTCACTCATGGGTACTAGTTGGAGCCAGCCACACAGAGGAAATGAGAGTCTGCTGTGTATAGCATTTCTTCACATAAGTTGCATTGTGCAAGTGGCCTTTCCCCAAACTGTCTTTCTTCAAATCTATTGCCCACCCAATGATCAGACCCTCTCCTCTGACTCTTTTCTGTTGTCTGCACAAAGTATGGTAAGTGTTCAGCATACTGGGAGTCCAATTCTTCTTTCCATTTTCATTTTTAATACATTTTGCTCTTGGCCAACTTATATATAATCATGTTACTTTTATTTCCCTCCCATCCTGGCCAGGCCCCTCTCCTCTTTATAAATCTCTGTCCCATATTCACAGGATTGTGGTTTTTTGTGTTCAAAAAAGTTGAATTAGGGTTTTCTGTGTGAGTTTGTGTTTGGGACTATCTAATAGAGTCTGGTGGGTATGCATCAGTGGATGGACAGCTGGGTATCATGTCTCCCTCTCTCTCAGAATCTGTTAGCTGTCAATAGCTCATCAGTAAGTGGCAGAGCTCTGTGAGTCCCTTCCCTATTCACAGCTGACTGTGAAGTAGCCTGGCTTATGTGGGTCTCAAGCCAGACAGTGCAGCTGCTGTGAGTTCATAATTGCCATGGATGATTCTTGTTTACGAGATAGTACTTCACAGGCCTTTCCCTACTTTCAAGCTCTTACATTCTCTCTGCCCCTCTTTCATAATGTTCCTTGAGCCTTCTGTGGGTCCTATCAATATCTTGTTTAGGGCCAAGCCCTCAACTTTTCATTTCAGTGTCTTGTACAGCCTTGTGTCTCTGCACTTACCTACATTCACTGCAAAGAGAAACTTCTCTGATTGAGAAGAGTAGCCTTTGGTTATGGGTATAAACATAGGCATTTAAAAAATAGTTAGATGCTATGTTGATATAGCTAAGTGGAGTTATAGGCTCCCTATTAGGCCTAAGCCCCCTCAGTCATATTTTTGTTTGTTTTTTCTTTCTTTTTTACACTATGTTTACAGTTCCAGGTATGAATTCTCTCTTATGGAGCGATGTGAAACCCAACTAGTAGTGGTTGTTTCCCTAATGATAGTCTTGCTCCCTTATGTTGTCTTCAAGCCCCAGACTGTCTTCCACATGATCCTTTCTGCTGGCTCTGCTCTTTCTTGAGCTTGATCTGGCTAATTGGAAGTTTCATTGCAGGTTGAGTGTTTCCCTTTTTCTCTTTGTTGAATTCTACTTTTGCATTTTGAATTGTCCTCTTGTTTTCATTCAGCTACGTATATTTTCTTGGATTTCAAACAGTTTGCTTCATGTCCTCTCTCATTTCATTCAGCTGTTTGTTCCTGTTCTCTTTAAATCCTTTAAAGCTCCTTTAACTTATTTATAATCATTGTTTCGAATTCTGTGTCTTGAATTTCAATATCTTTGGGAGCCGTTACTGCAGTGTTTGGTGATTTTGAGCAGGGAACAGGCCCAATGTCTTGATTTTTCATGCTTGTGTTTTACTGACAAGATCCATACATGTGACATCAGGGTCTTCCTTCTTTCTGCTGTTATGTGTTTGCAATAAAGCCTAGAGGTAGCAGCAGACGGGACAGCAGAGAGGAGACTAGATGGAGTAGATACAGGTCAGGGCTAAGGGTCTTCTTTATCAAGCCCCTACCCAGTAAGTAGATCACTTGTGGAAAATCAGGATGAGGGCTCTAGAAGCAGGTGAAGGGGCAGAGGCAGTATAGGGTGGAGGGGCTGCTTTACCAATTCCTTGTAAGATTTTAAGTGGTGCATGAGTTAGAGGGGGTTCTAGGGAAGGGCAGGTGTCACAAATGGTGCAGTGAAGGGCCTGCCATGTTTGGTCCTGTTCGGCCATATGTGACTGTTTAGGTGGAGAGAGCTCCCAGGGTGGGATGAGGGGTCTCAGACAGTCAGAGTAGGAGCGTAGGCAGGGCTGTCTATGTGGCTCTGCATTTGGTGGCACATGTGGTTAGGCTAAAGAGGGTTCTCGGGTCAGGGCATAGATCTGACATTCAAAGTGGAGAAACTGCCTAAACTGGTCTTGTTGGGCTTCTCACATGTCCCACTTCTCACACTAAATGTAACCTGTGAGCAAATTCACTTTTCTTCAAACAGCATGCCATTTCTTTAACTCAGTTGTAAAAATCCAGTAAAGGTATTTTTACAACTGAGACCTATGTGGCTACAAAAATGTTTCCCCATTGACTTTTTAAGTTAACATGCAAGATCTATAACAATCAAAATGGAATATTGTTATAAATACTTTCATCATGTCTATCAGTATAAAATCATTATCTAGGATAAAAATCTTTAAATTCATATCAAAAGGAAATCCAAGTAATATTTTGTTTGTTCCAACAAAGCTGAAAAATTCTTTTCATTCATTTTCCTATTGCATAACAAATATGCCTATCTTAAGTGAAATACGAGACCCTTAGAAATAACTTGTCTGTGTTGATAATTATGTCTTTGAAATAGACCTGGGAGTCCAGCAGCAGAGCCCCAGAGGAAAACAGTATCTAGCTTTCACTTTTTTTCTAAGCCGTGGCACATGCTTCCCCACCTCCAACCCTCTTGCTCTCTGACTGAAGGCTAATTGGAGAGCCATCTTTACTGAGCTCATGCTTGCTCCATTGAAGCAAGGAGTTGGTAAAGTCAGTTGCATGCAGGCACCTGTGAAAAGATGGCTCAAACTTGCTGGAAGGCCTCCAGCTTTTGCCAGGTCAATACTTCCTGCAGTGCTATTGCTATCGAATTGGAATCCATGGCCATAAACGCCATTTCTCAGCCTTTCAGGGACAGAGCTTCATGCTTCTTCCAAAGACTGGCTTGTCTTGCGATTGCTTCTCTCTCTCTGATGGATGGTTCCTCATCAATCTCATCTTCAACCTCAGTCTCTCATGAAAAGCAACAAGATGGAGGGCCCACACCACAGGCTCAGTACTATGTGGGCATCCCTGATGTCACATTCTCTGGGAAGTGTGCTGAGTGTGGTACAACTTTAGAATTTATATGGTTTCTGCTTTAATGAGTGAACATATAAAGGTTTATGGTCTTTTTCCGAAGAGCAGATCCTAGAAAAAGCAGGATCCCAAGGGTCTATTATTCCCTGGCAGCAGATCAGATTGTTGATTACAGGAGGATAATCTTTCTGCCATCTTTTTTGTAATGATACTAAATTGTTGGTGTTCAAGAAGAACCCCCCTCCAGGCATAATGTGTAATGCCAGAGAACACATTTTGTTAAGAGTTGGAGCAGAGCAGTACTTTACAGGAAGTCAATTTGCCAATGTACTGGCTTCCTTGCCTGCCCCTAGTCTTCATGAAAAAGAAGAAAGTCACGTTCTATATTGTGCCTATTTCCAGTAAGTCTTTAGGGTCACTATAGTTACAGAAACAAGTCTGTATGCCCAGCCATGTAAATAAAGATTCAGGTACTCATCAATTACAAGTGTACCCACATACAAGAGGGTGATTGACCATGCATGTACACTCAGAATAGTCTTCATTTTATTTGCTTTTGCTGTGGGTGGTTCGCAAATGTCCCTCATCCTCTACTCTAACTTTGCCCTTTTCTTCCATTACTCTATTATAGGTTTGCATAAAAGGAAAGAAATAGCATTTGATTGTCCATAAATCTTTCCATGAACAGTGCTATTAAATGATAACACAGTTTTACATTTCAGAGTCAGTGCTTAGCTCCAACTCTGGCATTCAGAAGCATTTGCCTGGGGAGTTTATTGGAAAATAGTCTCCATTCAGGAGCTCACGTTTGGTCTCTTAATTTTGCAAATATTCATATACACAAACATCTCCCAAGAGCCTCTGGGAGGTTTTTAGGCAGAAGGTAGGTATCAATGTTCCCGCTGGAGGAAAAGTAAAGAAAAAGAGTAAGTAGCATTGTGGATGTATAGCATAAGTTAATGTTCAAAACAACCACCATGTTTAAGGAATTCATTAATAACCCCTGTGAGGCTAAGGGGCAGAATTGATTTAGAGAGTTTAAGAAATTCCACACCTGACTTGGCATAATAAACCTCAGAGTCATTATGAAGAATTAGTTAAGTTCCTTTGTTCTTTCTGCATCTATTTTCCTTGATCCTATTTACTTCTTTCTTCAATTTGTAAAGACAGCTGTGTGCTCACCTCAGCAGTTCATGAATATCTGAAAACTGAAGCTGCTCATGAGGAACCTTGCAAAAGAGCCCCATGCTACTGCCTTGTCTTACCCCTTGTGTGCTCAACAATCTAGAATCGCTTTGTCTTAGGGAGAAGAAAAATAGAAATATTCTAATCAACTTCACTACTCTTTGGGACCACTCCTGACTTTGTATAGCAGTGTACTTTGTCCATGAGCCAAATATTTACTGAGCATCTACTATGTGACAAGAACAAGCTCAGGGCTGGAGAATATAACTATGTAAAAAGCAGATATGCCCCTTTCTTATAGCATTTATGATTAAATAAGAATTTGAAGCCACATAAGAGACAACCATTACTTAACAAATCTAATTTTTGTGAAGTTAATGATTATTATTTCATTATGACTTTTAATCACACACTTCTTCCTAAACCAATTTAATCCTTCACAGATATTATAAAGATGTTTTATTAACTGTGTGATTGATGGCAGAATGTAATATTTGATTTTATCAATGGAGCTTGATTGGGTGTCATAATGAGTGTTAGAGACAGAATGCAAAGGAAACTTAATATATTAAAGAGGTTATAATCAAAGTCAGAATGAGGTTTGGCAAGGAAAGATGGAGAATTTACAGAAAGGCCTTTGTTTTGCATGTTAAGAATAATGACATCTTTACTCAGGAGTTCTCTTCCTAAAGCAGGGGTCTTTAATGAGCAAGTACATATCCCATGTTCTACACAAGAAGATTTTGTGCATTATAGAAATTGCTGCTGATTCAACATGAGGCTGAATAAGATGTGGTTATAGTTTTATTAAATGTCAAAGACCATAATAAAGAGACTACTACTTTCTTCCCTGAGTATCCTTTCCACAACAATGGATTTCAGTAAGTACATATTAAGTACCTACTACATACAAAACTCATAGACTCTTTAGCTTTACTACTCACTAGGGAGATGTTTGTGTGTGTGTGTGTGTGTGTGTGTGTGTGTGTGTGTGTGTGTGTGTGTAAAAGTAAAGAAATGTTAATATGGGTACAATTCTGACTCAACTAGGGAATTGAGAATCCAATTTAAAGAATGGCACCATGAGTGGATATAAAGGGCTCACCCAAGAGCTACACCCTTGGGAAGTATTTCAGCACATCACATATTGCTAGAAACCTGATCAAAGCTATAGACACATGGAGCTTGAGAGGCATTGGAAGTGTGGCAGTGGAAGAGTCCCAGGGGGATAATATGGTGCAATACAGAGCTAGGACATCAAAGGAGAACTATGTCATCAGTGTAGATTCTGAATTCCATATGCAAAAAGAAATCACTGAACTATCCCAGAAGGACCTTTGTCCTCTATGGAGGTAAAGTGAAGATGTGGTAGAGGAAGGGAATCTAGTTATGGAAGATGGTTATGAGGTGTGATCTGGAGCTAGGCTGGGGTGGCCCCTTACTGATGAGTGAAGCAAAGGATGTGAGATACAGAGGTGAGGTTCACTAGGTTAGAGAGTTGAGTACAGAAACATTGGTTCTTTTCTGTACCTGGGGTGAGTGGCCTACCTCCTCAAGAAGCAAGCAAAATAAGACAATTTTTACCTTGGGCTGAACTTATCAAAGAATCCAATAATATAAAGTACCACACTTTTGGAAACTCCCCCTTTCCTAAAGTAATAGCTTGTGTTATTTTGAATGTTGTTTTCTTTTCCTTTTTTATTATGAGACATTGATTATTGCTGTTATTATTGTAATTCTTAAAATTACATTTTCTTTGCATCATAAATCAATGGATTCTCTTCCCTCCAGGCATTTCTTCTATTTAAGGAGCCAGATCGATTTTTACAGTATATGCCAACAATAAATCTCCGGGTCTTGTTTTTCTCCTCCTGAAGACTTTGGATCAGTATTATTATTATCATTATCTATTATTTATTGAGTGCTGTCAGTGGACTCAGCAGTATACAAATATAAATGGATAAACATCATCATTAAATCTGTTTCCAAAAGGAGCGGGTGTTTATCCTGAAAGAAAGTATTTGAATTACAAAAGTAATGCCATTAGTGGTTTTCATTTCCTGGAAATATTGTCTTTGTGGTCACTCAACCCCTGTAGCATTTTGAGTGACATGGGAGTGTGACCTCTCACTCCTGGCTTCTTGCCAAATTGGGGATGAACTCCTGCTCTGCAAAGCTACCCATGACATAGCTTCAAGCACTTCAACTCCACGCCTCCCAAGGGTTCTCTCCACCAATGACTTGCAGGCTGCTTCTCACAGGGGTAGAGAAGACACTTTACTTGTCCCTGGGCTTCGTCCCCTCCTTCTTTACTGTCATTTATACAGGTTGAGGGAAGGTGAATATAGCATAGAACACACAGACCCAAGATCCATCTAGCTCCACCAGCCAGGAGTTAGATAAAGTCTGTCATATGTGATGCATGAATATAAATGCTGCTGAGGTTCCCTTTCCCATCTGCCTGCTTAAGGACCACCACTTAATAGAGTATATACACCATTTGTTTGAGTCAGGTTCAACAACTTCTAATCATCCACATCTTCATTTCCCAGCAGGATAGTCTATTAAGTTCTGCATTGACAGAGAAGAATTTTTTTTGAATAATTGATTTATTTTTATTTCATAGGCATTTGTGTTTTGCCTGCATGTATATCTGTGTGAAGGTGTCAGATCCCCTAGAACTAGAGTTACAGGCAGTTATGAGCTGCCATGTAGGTACTGGGAATTGAACCTGGATCCTCTAGAAAAGCAGCCAGTGAATTTACCTGCTGAGCCATCTGCATCTGGCCCCATGCAGAGAAGAAATTTAAGGCCAGAAAATCAACTATTTTTCTGCAATCAATATCTTAGTAATTTGTTGAAACTAATTTCAAATGCCGTGTTAATAAAAGCATAAAAGAAAAAAGTATCTGGTATTGTTGACCTGAAGTTACTGAATCAACATTTTACTACCCTAAATGTGTGTAAAGGAAAACAGAATCAGAGATGTCAAGTGACTTGCTCAAAACTGAATAGCTAAGAAACTGCAGAGATTCAAAGACTAGCCCTTTTTAGTATTTTTGATCTCATAAAACAAAGTGGAGCCAAAGAGCAGCCATCAAGGGGCAGACACAGGATTGCAGGGGCTGCAGTCCATGTAGAGATCCAGAGGGCAGTGCTAAGTGGCAGGGCCATGGAATTGCAGGCACATGGTGTTAACCACCCCTCTGGGTCTGAGTAAGCAGTTTGTCTGGTAATCACATACAGCTCAAATCTGTTTATCTCCCAGAACTAGATAAAAACCTTCTCATGTATATCTTATGACCTACACTGGGAAATGGACTCCATTTTAGATAGGGTCATCAATCTGGAAATGAGCTCCTGTCCCTGTCCAAATTTAGAAAAACATTCACAGCATCAAGACATTAGTGTTATTGCTCCAGTTTCAGAAGATCAAAACCTCTCAGACCAAGAAGGAAATGATCCCTCCCCTTCATCTGCTTTTCTAAATGAGAAAAGCCAAGCACTTAAAACCCAATGCCTCACAAAGGCCTTGTGTGCATTTCATTCCATAAACCAATATTTAATGAGCACTTACTTAATTGTGTGCAATGATATTTCATTATTCTTTTTTTAATTCTACCTGGATCAAGAGAATATATTTTCAAATTTGCATCAGCACTAAACAGTAGACATTGTACATCTATTTTGCTCTAGGGTTTTCTTCAGTTAAGATTAAAGGCAAGCAAACCATTCACCAAATGTTTTGCCCATTTATGATTATGGTCAATGGCTGCTCACAGGTTTCAGAATCCTTGCCATATATTGGTGGGGATCTGTGAAATTGCAGGAGATAAGAAGAGAGACTGGAATACTTTTCTTCTTCAGTAGACTTAAAGGCTTATTTTATTTTAGTGATTTCTAACTTGTGGAAACACACACCTGACATTCTAAGTCATAATCAACCATCATTTAAAAGAAAGCAGCAGGTGAAGGGCTCCTGCAAACTGCTAATAATATCAGAAGCCAACTTTAAAGACATGGGCAACTAACCAAATACATCTCATCAATGAAGTCATGGGAGGTGACAATACACACATCAAAACATGTTTAACATCACTGATCAGGGCAGTGAAAACAAAAATCACAGGAAATTGTTGTGTATACCCAGAGGACTGCTGTAACTAAAATGACTTGGTAACCAGGGTTGATGACAATGTAAAGAAATGAAATTTCCTAACTTTCTGGCAGTATCTTTAAAGTGTGAGCATAATCATTGTGCTACCCAGTGATCTCACTCAAGCCATACACCCAAGGGAAACATCGGTGTATTTCCATACGATTGTTTACACCAGTGCAATTAAGGATATTATTCCTCAGAGCCCCAAAAATAAAAATCCCAATGTGCTTCCAGTTAATGGATTAATGGAAATTCAGAAAAAAACTAAATGTAAATGTATTGATAGAATATTGTTTGGCCATAAAAAGATAATGAAGTGCTGATACAGATACAACATATATGAACATTGAATATATTATATTTTGAAGGAAGCCAGATGGAAGACTTCATATGGCAATTCCATGTATGTACAAAATCTAGAAAAGGCATATCTAGAGACAAGAGAAAGAGTGTAAGTGGTTATCATTACCAAGACTGGGAGGGCAGAGAGATTAGAAGTAGAGAAAGGGAACAGGATTTTTTCTAGGGTGATAAAAATGTTCTAAAAACAATCTGTTGGGGGTGGTTGTTCAACACAGTAAAGATATTAAGACCTACTGAACATTTTGAATGGGTGGATTGTATACTAAATACCAGTGTATGGGACAGGAAGAAGAGAAAGGAAGGAGGAGAAAAGGAAGGGGAGAAGGGAAGGAAGGAGGAAAGAATGAGGAATGAGGAATGAACGAGGTGACAGGAATCATAGTGATGGACATTTTAAAACATTACCAGAAAGTTTCTGCTGTTCATTGATAGCTTTTGCCCCCTTCTTTTCATCCCTTAGAAAATCTCCTGAAAAAGCAGCAATTATGATTGCAACATGCTGTCTTGCAAGATGGAACTCAGCATATATGTAGCTTGTTCAGCTTTTTTTCTCCATTGGGAAATTTTAGATGTTGGGATTTGATGGTAGCTTAAAGCAAATCCCCAGCTGATCACAGCATGGTGGACTCTGGCTTTTGGGAATGGAATGCATCAGGAACATTTGTGTTAGGTGCTGTCTGTAAAATTATATTTGTATTGATCCTGCTTGCCTGTGGCCAATAGGAACTCTGTGGAAATGATAAAGTCTTTTGGAAGTAAAATTTAGAATCAAATGAAAACAAAGCAGATCCCACCAGGCAAGGCTGAAGCGTCTGGATGGAGTTTGTTGACACAGGCAACCAGAACTGCTTACTTTCCCAGTTTTGTTAGAACAATGTTCAGTGGCCCTAGCTTTAAGCAGCTTCCAGAGGAGAAACAAGGGCTTCTTTCTCCCTGTTACTGAGATAACTGGTTCCTGTGAGAATCAACCATAAATCAAACATTAGAGCCTTATGTGGTGAATGACCCCTAATTTGCATTAATAAGTTAGTTGTGTTACATACTAAAGTAACCAATATATACAATGATTGAGAAGGGGCATAAGATGGAGAAATTTATATCAGTCGAACCCAGGCATAGCACCCAGGTAAACCAGCTACTCAATATATGGTCTACTGAAGAACTCTTGTATAAGCAAGAACAGAAGGCCAGGCAGTGGTGGCACATGCCTTTAATCCCAGCACCTGGGAGGCAGAGCCGGGGGGGGGGGGGTCTTTGTGAGTTCCAGGCAAGCCTGGTCTACAGAGCGAGATCTAGGGTAGGCACCAAAACTACACAGAGAAACCCTGTCTCAAAAAAACAGAAAAAAACAAAAAAAACAAAAAACAAAACCAAGAACAGAAGTGGATGTCCTGTCAATTTAGCATTCCAGAATGGATAGTGCTCTTATTTATCAGGTAGGGTTTGGGTAATATCCTATGTATAGTATTTTCTAATGATGAATCTACTTTTTAGGTTAATGTTAAAGTGTGAAATAGACATATTGGAAGGAACAGTTGATTCCATAGGTTGCAGTCACTGTATGATCTACAGTTTGCTCTCTTGGTCTTCAAATTTCTTGTATAATATAAAAGGAAAAGTAGATCAGGTAGGGGTGTGTGTGTGTGTGTGTGTGTGTGTGTGTGTGTGTGTGTGTGTGTTGTTGGTCATCAAAGCCAGATAATGTTTACAACTAATACCTAAAATACAACTATCTATGGAAAAATACATTGTTCTCTATTTCTTCATGTAGATGTTGATTTATTCATTTCTTTAGCAAATACATATTTTATTTTACAACATGTTATAACAGTGCTAAGAATTGGAGGTACAGAAGAGAAAAGAACAATGTCCCCGTCACTGAGGAGTTTACAGTGGACTTTTGGAGTATAAACTCCAAAATGAGCAAATAGCCTGGGGAGATGGCTCCATAGGGACAATACTCCCTGTACAGGAGTGATGATTAGAGTTCAGAGCCTCTGAACACACATAAAAGACAGATAGGCCTGGCAGCCTGCTTGTAAATCCATCGCAAGGAGGTACATTCCCTAATCCCTGGAGCAAACTTATCCAGCCAGATTAACTGAAACTGAATGCTCCAGGTTCAGTGAAAGACCCTTCCTCAATATATAAGTTAGAAAGCAATCAAGGAAGAGACCGGACTCCAATCTTGTGCCCACATACACACATATGCATCCACACTCATGCCACATATACATACATACGTGGATGCCAAGCACACATGGAAAAATCACAAATAATAAATGCTGAAGCCAGTTCTAGAGGTTGATAATAATGCCAGAGGGAAGAGACCTAGTAGAGTGAGGCTAGAGGATGAAGGCAGTCACAGCTTCACTTTGGGATAGAGACCTGAGTGGAGAAAAGGAGAAGAGAGGCCAAACCTTAGTCAATACTGGAGAGGAGGGCAAGTCACTCACTCAAAAGCTTGAGGGGTACCTGAGGCAGGGGGAGAACAAGTTCACACATTCCAGCATGAAACAGGAACACTGTATTTTGATTATCAACACCCCGTACCCTTGGTGAAACCCCCACTCTATTTATCTTAATATGATACACTTTTCCCTGTCCCCATCATCTGTGATTTTTTTCCCTCTTATCTTTCACCTAAGGCTCAAACGTTTTTGTATAATTAAAAATGCTATTTTCTGCAGAAAATAAACTAAGGTTTGGTCCCTTCTTTATTTTTTAACTAAGCTGTAGAAATAGGTTGCTCTGGAATGGATGTAAGGAAGGTGAACTGGGATTGCTTTCATGCTCACAGAGGGTCATAGAGTAATGATGAATTGCCTCCCCACTGCACACTAGCCTCATGACTATGGCAAGGTCAAATGTGAAGGAGGCTTGTTCAAAGACAGGCTTCAAGTTTGCCCCATGTGTTAGAATGAGGTACAAACTGTCTGGTATGTGACAGTATCCAGACAGCACTCAATAAAGTTCTCCTAACAATTGTGAGGACAATTTCTCAGCAGATGTATTCACCCTTTGCACTCACTTAATCTGACCAGAAATACACCTCCTGATTGTCAATTGGTGTCATTTTTTCCTTGAGAACAAAAAAGTCATAAGATCTAGAGGTCAGAAACTAGGTAAAATATTTTCAGACCTTCAGCGGAGACAGAAGGCTTCAAAAGCTGTTTTCTATTATCACCCAGAACCGGCTTCATGTTTGGACAGTGTCGTGTTCCAGGAGTGAAACAATTTGGAAATGTGTCCTGACTTCACCATGTGTCAGCTGTGTGGTCTGGGAGAGTTTATTTCGTTCTTTTGATCTTCAGTTTCCCACTTTATAAATTGGGAGAAAAAGATAAAAACCGATGACAGTTCCATCTGTATGGTTTACTTCACAGGAACATTACAGAGATCCTGTGAAATAAAGGCTATGATAACACTTTAGAAGCTGCAAAGCTGTGTGTACAACATGTGCATGATATCATACCTCACAATGGGAATGATGGTCTTTCAAAGCTCTTGCAGCAGCGGTTTCAGCTGTCTTCTTTGTGAGAGGCCTGAGACCTAATAATACTTTAAACACTGTTGATCATGAGATCTGCCTACATCCCTTTCTTGATGAGCAAAAGCAGTGAGTGGACTCTGAGTGGAGACTAAGTCAGAAAACCAGGGAGACTGTGCAAAAAAAGGGCGGGGGGATCAAGTAGCTGTCTGAGTTTAGAGTCTGTGGTTTCACAGTTCACACTTCCTATTGAAACGCTGAGGCCCAAACATGCAGCAGAACTGCCATGGAAGCTTGGCATTGCCCATCTAGAAGTTTCTGATGGTATTCTTCACAAAACCAGAACCTGTGCCCAAGGAGAGCTACTGGGGAGACCATGCTGGGGAAAAAAGATGAGGACAGCAAATTGTAGTTAAAACTTGAGCATCAAGTTCTAATGTGGTTTCAGCGACAAAGCCAGGGTCTGGGAGAGCCCATCTGGTCCACCTCCACCACAGATATAATACTGTGGATCACTGATAAGGCCTTCTCACTGGGCTCCTCTGTAGTGGATAGCCATCCCAGCATTGGCCTGGAAGTTCCAACCCCCATTGAGGCTTCGGTAATGGTCACGCCCACAAGGCGGGGCGGAGGAGGAAGCAGAAGACCCAAGAGAGAAGGGAGGCAGGCTGGACACAGGAGGTAGACTGAGCAGAGTTCTCCAGAGGACACCGCCATGAGAAGCAACATGTAAAGACGCTGGTAAGCCACAAGCCATGTGGCAAAGTATAGACTAACAGAAATGGGTTAATTTAAGATAGAAGAAGTAGATAACAAGAAGCCTGCCACAGCCATTACAGTTTCTAAACAATGTATGTTTCTGTGTGCTTTCTTGGTTGGGTCTGAGCAACTGTGGGACTGGCGGGTAAGAGAGGTTTGTCCTGACTGGGCCAGGCAGGAAAATTCTAACTACACTCCTCAGCTTCACTTTTCCCAGAAGTAGACTCTCAATTCAGCATCTTTTAAAATATAAACCAGACAATGATACTCTTCTGCTCAAAGTCCCGCAATGACTTATTCAATGACATTGTTCTTCCTCATCTGCTTCAAATCTTTCCTTAATTGTCACCTTTTCAATGAAGTGTGTTTTGAAAACATTTAGGATTTGCAATCCACCGCCCACTTCCAGCACCAGGCCATTTAATTGACACTGCTTGAAAACTTTTCTCTCAAACTTGATACCATCTAACAGGCTGTGTAATTGGCTTACTTATTATTATTATTGATTATTGCTTGCTTGTACCTGCCAAGGCAAAATAAAAGTGCAGATTTATCTGTGACTGTGATGTCCCACGAATCTGGAACTTCTGGATATAACAGACTTGTCCTAATGTTGTTATGTGATTGGGCACAAAGGTCACACGGTATACTAAGAACACTGAGGTAGCAGATTGAGCAAAACTCTCCTCTTGTAACCTCTTCCTCTGGACAACAGCTGGTCCCTAGTTGCCTTCCTTTCTTTGTCTATACATACTCATCTCGGCCATAGCATAATTTGTCCATCCATTGTGAATATTCATTTCAGGGGCTATCTGACGCAGGCAGTAGACCAGAATTTCAATTACTCCTCATTGCTAGGTCATAGACCTGTTATTTGCAAATGAATCATTATCCTAACTTGACTCAACAAACAAATGGCACACACTTAAACACTGCACTCTAGAAGAGCAGTTCCTCTCCATTCTGTTTAGTACATGAACTTTAAGTAAAAACTTTGGGACTACACATCCAGTCTGAAGCCTAATGTTTCACTTAGGTGAGAGGTAACAAACATATCATTCCTTGCCCTTTGGAGTCAGATCATTTTTGAGAAACAACTAAACACCACTGAAAGCCAAGTCCATTGAGTAAGGTAAACATTTGAGCTAGATCTTATCTGTTTCAACCTGAACTGAAATAACCAGAGAATCAAGGTTGTATTCCTGGTTTTAGTCTTAAGTGTGCAGTCCTCAGTAGGCTGATGATATCCAGAACAAGATGACTGTTGTCATTCAAACATACATTTTGGAAGTTTAATGCCTGTGTTTGTCTTCTGAGAATTGAAGGGGAAAGCTAATTTGTTATATCAATCATGTGCCTTTTAAAGGCTCTAGAATAGTATAGAGGCTGCCAATGTAATGAAACAAAGAGATACTATATAATATACATATATAACATGTATATATACTGTATAATATATGTATACTGCATACTATATAATAATAATGTATATACCCAATCTTTATTCCAGTTAAATAAGATCATCAGTTCATAATAACATCTGTACCCTGTGGTCACCATAGCATGATTTATGATATACATAATCTGAGAACCCATCAGTGGATGTATAATGAACAACTATGATATAGTGTGTGTGTGTGTGTGTGTGTGTGTATTGAATATTATTCATATTATTTAGACTTTAAAGGTACCTTACCACTTGCTGCAATGAAGATATAGATACATAGAACATTATGTTAAATGTAAAAAGCCAGACACAGATAACTATTAGATCAAATTCTTTTATGTGGGTGATCTAAAGAAACAGAAGGCAAATATGCATGTAACAGACAGAAAAACAGTGAGAAAAGAAAAGGGGAAGATTTATACGAAATGATCCAAGGTGTCAAATATGTAGGATAAACAAATCAAAAGGTCTTATGCACAACCTGGTGATGACAGTTATAATATATACAGGACTTAGAGATTTTTGCTAAATTAGATTAAAGCAACTCTTACTACAGAGAAAGAATTAGATAAATATTTGAAAGGCAGATACCTTGATTTCTTCCATTGTAACAAATATATATATATATATACATATATATGTATGTATATATATGCATTGTGTGTGTACAAACATACATAGTTTGTATATAATTTGTGCTATAGCTTTAAATGTAATATATGCAACAGTATTTATTTTTTCTTTTATTGAAAATAGATTTTTTTCATATAATATATCCTGCTTATTATTTCCCTTCCCTCTAAGCCTCTCAGTTCCTCCCCATAGCCTCTCCTAATTCAGATCCACACCCTTTCTGTCTCTCAGTAGAAAACAAGCAAGCTCCTAAGGGATGGTAATAAAATAAACTATAATAAGATAAAACAAAAGCAAATGCATTGAAATAGAAGAAAACAAACAAACAGAAGGAAAAGAGACCAAGAAAAGACACAAAAAACAGATAGAGATGCAGAAATGCACTCATTCACACACTCAGGAATCCCCATTAAAAAAAGACAAAACTAAAAGCTATTATGTATATGCAATGGACCTGTAGAGTAAAAAAAGAGAAAACAATTAAAACTAAAAGCAAATAATTTTAGAAAGCATAGAAAGAAAGAGAGAGCAAGAGAAAAAAAAGAAGGAAGGAAAGACAGAGAGAGAGAGAGAGAGAGAGAGAGAGCGCCCTGACAAGACATTGTGAGACAAAGAACCTCCTAAGATGCCCTTGAGTTCATTTTCTGTGGGTCATCTACTTCTGGGCATGCAGCCTACCATTAAGAGTAGTTTGTTTCCCCAATGAGACTCCCTTGTAGAAAACCACATTTTCACTCGCAAGTGGTTATCAATCAGAGTCAACTTCTGGGTTATCTCCAGTGAGAGAAGGGGGCACGAATCCCTATCCTTTCAGCCCTAGGAACACATCAGGGATAGAGCCATGCAGGCTCTGCACAGCTACCTTGGTCTTAGTGAGTTCATATTTTGTTGGTTCTCTTGTGTTTGGAAGGCCTTATTTCTTTGGTGTCCTCCATCCCTTTAGGTCTTATACTCTTTTTTGCCTCTTCTGCCGGGTTTCCTATGTCTGAGGGCAGAGATTTAATGGGGAAATCCTATTCAGTGTTGAGAATCCCAAGGTCTCTCACTCTCCATATTTTTTGGCTTGGGATTTCTGATCTATGAGTTTAGCAGAATGTCATCAGGGGTCATTTTATTACTGTGTTCCTTTAGTAGAGCAGTAGTATACCATAAGTCTCTGGGCTATCTAGACTCAAGTTCTTGGTTAGCCAAGCAATGTTGGGTGTGGGTTACATTTCATGAAGCGGCCCTTCAGTCAAATCAGATATTGGTTGGTTATTCTCACAAATGTTATACCACTAGCATGTCTTGCAGGTAGCACACCATTATTGATCAAAGCTTTGTTGGTGTTAATATTTCTCATTTGGTAATGTACAGAGTATCATCCAGTACCAAGAACACTAGCCCACAGAGGTGAAGGCTCTAGGTAGGCACTGGCTTGACTTCTCTATGGTCATGGCCTGGGGAGAAGGCCCAGTAGGTAAAACTCTTTCCACACAGGAAAACTGACAATCTGAGTTCAGATCCCCTGAACCAGGCATGGTGGGATGCACCTTTAGTCCTAGCACTCAAGAATCACAGGTAAGCAAGTCTTTGAGAATTTGAGGTCAGCTTGGTATACATATGGAGTTCCAGGTTAGTCAAGGCTACATAGTAATGAGACCCTATTTTTTTCCCTTTGTTTTTCTTTGGTTTTGTTTTTTAAGTGTGCAATTCCTAGGAATCTGGTTCAGGATCAGCTCACTGAAACCTATGTAAAATCTAGACACAGTAGCATAAGCATCTTTAATACCTGAACATCTGGCTAATATTCAGAAGCTAACAGCAGCTCGAACAGCCTGGCACACTCAGCTCAGCATGAGTAGCTAGAGACCCTGCATCAAACGATGTGGAAGATGAGAAACAACACCTAAGGTTGTCCTCTGACTGCCACACAAACCCTGGCATGTACTCATGTGCTCACATGCATACACACACACACACACACACACACACACACACACACACACACTTCCTGTAGTTAAGTTTCTACATCAGTGAGCTACATTAGGTAAATCAGGATCAGAAAAATAGGAATAAGAGAGCTTAGGAGAACGGGTGATCCCAGCTGGATCAAGAACAGAGAGGGAGAACAAGGAATAAGAGACCATGATAAATGAAGACCACATGAGAACAGGAAGAAGCAAAGTGCTAGAGAGGTCCCCAGAAATCCACAAAGATACCTCCACTGTAGACTACTGGCAACAGTCGAGAGAAATCCTGAACTGACCTAGTCTGGTGATTGGATGGCCAAACACCCTAACTGTCTGTGCTAGAAATCTCATCCAATGACTGAGGGAAGCAGATACAAAGATCCCCGGCCAGGCTCCAGGTGGAGCTCCAGGAGTCTAATTGTTGAGAAAGAGGAGGGACTGTAAGAGTGTGAATTCTTGAGACCAAGATTGGAAAAGCACAGGGACAAATAGCCAAACTAATGGAAACACATGAACTATGAACCAAAAGCTATGGAGCCCCAACTGGATCAGGTCCTCTGGATAAGTGAGACAATTGATTAGCTTGAACTGTTTGGGAGGCACCCAGGCAGTGGGACTGGGACCTGTCCTTAGTGCATGAGCTGGCTGTTTGGAACCTAGGGTTTATGCAGGGACACTTTGCTCAGTCTGGAAGGAGGGGACTGGACCTGCCTGTACTGAATCTACCAGGTTGAGTCGAATCCCCAGGGGAGTCTTTGCCCTGGAGGAGATGGGAATGGGGGGTGGGATAGGGGGGAGATGGGGGGGCAGGAGGGGAGAGTCCATGGCTGATATGTTAAATTAAATTATAAAAGAAAAGAAAAGAAAAGAAAAATAGTAATAAAGGAAAGGAGAGGATGAGCTGCTCAAGATCTCCATAAGCAAGGATTCCATGACAACAGAAAGCTGTTGTTTGGGGGAAGAGTTTTGGTTTCATTTTACTTCATTTTGAGAGTAGCTCCTGTGGCCCAGGCTGGCCTCAAACTCACTATACAGTCAGAGGTAACCTTGAACTCCTGGTTCTCTCGCCTCTATTTTCTAGAGTGTGCCACCACACCTGGGGTGGAAGCATTGTTTCCTGCTCTGGAAACACATTGTTTTTCTTCCTCCTCATTCTCCACTGCCCATCTGTTCTCCACCTTGCTCTGTCGAGCTGAGCTTTCTTAGCAGGCATCACCTCCTGAGCTGCTCGCTGGGCACCTTTGTTCTACTTGCTCCACCCCCAGCCTGCCTATGCCTTCCTTGTGGCTGGGCTGTGGCAGGCTCTCTCCTTCCCTGAGACTGGCTTGCAGCACACAGCAGCTCCCAGAGCAGCCCTGCTGACACAGGGATATAAAATAAAAAAAGCTGTATTAATTTAAGTGGCTTTCTTCACATTTAGGACTGCTATTACAGTGTTGATGGTTGGTAATAAAAGACCTTTTAGTGTGGGAAATCAAATAATCTTATACAAACACAAATGGGCCCGGACAATGATTATCCTAATGTAATTGGAGAATGAACTCTGATTATGGGTGTCAGTTCCTGCCTTTCTTAAGGTGTTTTAGGGCTAATCTAGTGATTGATAGATTGACATTTACTCTTTGTAAAGTGTATTTATCATTAACATGCTGCATTTCTTATATTTGGTGTCTACGTGTCCAACAGTTTTTAAATGTTTAAAGCTGTATTCACTTCATAGAAGCTGCATTCACTTCATAGAAGTTTCTTAAATTTTTGTGCAATGAACTATGATGAAGTTATGATGGGGGTGGTGAGCTGACTATCAAACAAAATTACCCAGTGACATGTGAACTAATCCTTCCCTTAGAGTCCCAAGGGAAATGAAAGAAGCCATATCAAAGAAGGAGCCATTTAGGATAAAGCTGGAGGATATCCTGTGGGAAACCACCCTATTTGCCAGTTGCCAAGGAAAAGTTCCACATTTTTTTTTTCTGGACAATGTAATTGCCCTATGCTAAATCACATGTGGTTAAAAACATATTTGCTGAAATTTTGCATTTGTAATCAATACATGTTCTATGAATGACTGCCTACCTGGTATCAGAGATCTATGGAACTGACATAGAGTTCCCTGTCTTAATGACTTTAACTAGATAGTTAATTTAATGGACCTGGATTTTATAGATCCATCAATGGTGATTTTGTGTGCATAATGGAAGTGCATAACAGACATTCTTCTTTCTAAGAGACAGGTGCGACTGTCATGCCCAGCCTTGTCCTCCTTTGTCCCTCCTCATGGAAAACCATCTCCTTCAGCCAACTGGATCATATTCACAATCTTCCCATCCCTCAAGGCTGAGCACAAAAAGACCATCTCACCCAGGAAGACTTGTCCTGCCTCATGAGATGCCAATGCTCCCCCCTCAGCCTTGAACATCATACTTTCCTTTATCCCACCACAATAGCCATCACTGCTTTCCGCTTTTCTTCACATTCATCAATTTCTTGCCCCTACATTCTAACAGCATCTCCCCACAATGCAGAATCTCCATCCGGGCTGTGTAGGCAACAAATAGGCTAGTGACTGAATCTCAGAGTGTGAACACTTTGTACACTTTACCTGAATGAAGCAACTGTCCTTTCTGGCTTCTTCTTGAGGGTGTCAGGGTCATCTTCAGAGGCCCTGTTTCTTTACCTTACAAGGGCAATATCAGATCATTTCTGCTGAGCTTGATAACTACCCTGAATTTAATCAGGCATGATGATGGGATTGAGCTGCATGAATAAGTGAGTCTCAGACGAGAACCAGTTAATCGTATCTCAATGAATAAGAGGAGGCACATGTAATAGAGAAGCAAGGCATTTGTTTAGAGTGCCCATGCAGAAGCACTCTGCAGCTCTTTGGAGCTCTGCATGAGTTTATTTCCTCTTTAGGGCATGAATTTTTCCAGGTTCCCTTGACACTAGATCACACTGTTTTGAATTGTAGGTATGTAATTTGAATGTTTGTCTCATATCTCCACAGCCATTATGAGTATATCAAAGGCAAATACTCAAGCTTTATAATTCTTTGTATGTCCTAAAATAACATGACCCTGCCTCTCATATTACAAACACGCTGCCCAAAATCAAAGTGGAATCTTATCAGTGCAGCACCCTCTTAATAGACAAGAGAAGTTCCAAAGAGATTTTCATGGGTGTGTGACTTTCCTAGCAGTTGTTAGGAGAACATATTTTATACAGTTGAGGGGGAAGCTCAGTCACCCTGCCAAATCTTATTGCTAAACTTGTAATTCTACCATGAGCTAGTGCCTTCTCCCTGGGAAATTCTTCAAGCCCTGAATTCTCTTTTGTAGAGTGAAAGTTAGTCCTGTTTAGTGGACTATGACTTTGTAGCATGGGGTTGGAGGAAGGACATGATTCAAAATGTCCTTCTTGCCTTACTCACTTTTGGCCCATTCCAAAACATTTAGCTCAAAATTGACTTGACTTTATTTTTAGAGCTTCATATCTACCTAGAATTGCCAGTAGATTAGCATTCATAAAAATTTCCTTCCTATAGGTATTTATAATGAAGGTTTAGATCCAGAGGAAGTTGTATTAATGAATTTCATTTTGAGCTAAAAATGGTCCCATATAATCTCGCAGAGCAATGCCAACAAAGTCTGAATACTGGCATCTCCTGGGCACACTCACCTTGACTACTCATGGGTTAGCCCTATAGTTATGTATACAGTTGAGATGGTGGAAGGTTTGTTGAAGAGAAATTGATTTCTTCTTTGAAAGAACAGGTACTTTCTCTGCACCTCCCTTTTCTTCAGCCCAAACCTGCAGTCTTCACAGTCTGTAACAGACCTGTGTTAGCCAGCTTCGTTCATGTCCATTCAACCAGGAACTCAGCTTGGCATGTTACTGTTTTCTTTTTAAGGAACTCCATTTGACATGTTAGAACCTCCTCATTTTCTGAGGAGTGGTTGCCATGCTTGGTATCTCTGATAAATCCCTATCACCTGATATTCTGTGTGTGAGCTTGTGTGTGTGCTTACCTGTGTGCATGCTCACATGTGTGTGCATGCATGCCTGTGAGTGTGTGTGTGCTGTAGGTCAAGGGAAAACTCAGGTGTCATTCCTTGGACATCATGTACTCGTCTTTTTAGATAGGGAGTGTCTATAACTGCCTTAGGTTAGGCTGTCTGGCCAGCGAACCCCATGACCTGCCTTTCCATATCACCTCAGCACTGTGATTGTAAGTGTGATAACATACACACCCCAGGCCTTAAAAAAAACAAACAAACAAACAAACAAAAAAAAAACCATGAGTTGTAAGAATGGAACTCAAATCCTCATGCTTGTAAGGCAAGCACTTACTGACTGAACTATTCCCTCAGTCTGCGCTGCACCTGCCATTCTTACTAAAGATTAAGACAGCCTTTTAGAGGTAGGATAAAGCACCCTTCTTCTAAGTTGAGCATCCAGTTGGCTGCTTTCTTGAAGGAGAGCATTGTCTCTTCTTTTCTTTCCTGTTATGTTATCCTCAGAGGGCATGTCTGGCAGTCAGCTGGCAACTGCATTAGCTCTTGGTTGGTATTAATAAGGAAGAATGGGAGATCTGTTCAGCTTAGATAAACACACAAATTGTACTGCAGCATCCCTTCTTTATGTTTCAAAGAAGGTTGAGGTGTTTTTCTAGCACAAAAAATAATAAGAAATCAATGGAATGACTAATCTCTGATACCCTTTTTAGCATGGATTTCCACTACAGGAGACCAGCCATCTCTCAGAAGGTTAGCACATTGCAGACTGCAGAGAAAATCTCCTTTTATTCCTGCTATGTGAGGTTCCTCTACAAGCCACTGAAAAGGCACCATCAACTCAGAGTAGCACCATTATTTGACTTTAGAGATGATGTCCCATTTGCCTTAAAAAACCTCTAGGTATTAAACATCTACAGGAGAAATGTGAGGAGCAATGTCAACACTGTTTAAAGACAGCATCTCTGGGAATTCTCCACTATAAAACACCCCCCACCCCAAGGCTGTGTTTGGCTCTTGTGAAGGCAGATTTCAGACTGGGAAAGTTGGCCCTTGGAAGGCAATCCTGTAAGACACAGCACTGTGCCAGCTAAGAAGGGGGCGTGCAGTATCAGGGCAGCCTTCCAATTACTTTGCTGAGGGATCAGCACCAGGCTATTGCCTTTTGAAGATGGAGCTTTGTGAAGGGGCCAGTAAAGAGTGTGAAATATGTCCAATGTATGCAAATCCTCACCATACATATGAGCACATGGATTAGTAATACGTCTGATGACAGCTTTTTGCCAATCATCTTTTTGCCAAATTGAAGACTTGGGGGACATGGAGAGCTCTGAAAAGGATCTGTTGCAGCTTTGGCAGCTGACACCCAATCAATAAGCAGACATTTTTGGAAAAAAGGGGAAGGAGGAAGATGGAGGATTGTAGAGGGAAACCCGAGGGTTCAGTTTTATGATAGATGATTCAGAGCATTCTCTCTCTCTCTCTCTCTCTCTCTCTCTCTCTCTCTCTTTCTCTGTCTCTGTCTCTGTCTCTCTCTCTGTCTCTGTCTCTGTCTCTGTCTCTCTCTGTGTGTGTGTGTGTGTGTGTGTGTGTGTGTGTGTGTGTGTGTGTATTCTATTTGGATTTTATGTAAAGCCACAGAAATACCTAGAATCTCGGGGTGAAGAGGATATCAATTGAAATGGTTGTGGTCTAGAGGAAAAGTAGAAAGAGGAGATTGACAGCCATGTGAGACCATGTACTTGGGCTTATCAAGAAGAATTAAGTCAACACTATCCCATTCTTACAAACAGTGAGGAGAAATAATTTGAAATTTCATTTTTCTTTAAAATAGCAGAATACTGTACATGTGTTTGTATCATCTCTGCATGCTTAAATTAGTCTTCTTGTCTTTGAATTTGAGCAGTAATTAACTCAATTATGCTTATTAAACTCCCCCAAGTTATTAATTAGGGATTCTATGAAAGAATTCTCTCAGTTGAATATACTTCTAAACTAATCTTGCTCTGGAAACTTTGGCCTTTCTGGCCATCTTGCTTCCATGAATATCCAGATTCATGCCAGGAGTGTGCACTGTCCTGGGCATGTAAAATGCTGCTCTGATATTCTTGCCTCCTTTCCAGGATGTTGTTTCTTTCCATCTTTTTCATTGTTTGCAAGAAACTTGCCTTAACTTCACCTAGCCACAGGATTTCATAAAAAGGAGGACATGCATCTTCGCTGCACTTTACTTCCTCAAAGAGTCTAATATATATTTATGTGTTAAAAGAACAATTCTGTCAATGCTGTAGAAGTCTCAGAGGCCGGGTCAGTGTGCATGGGAAAGTCATTGTCAACCATGCCAGTATTCTACATAGAGCAGGACATGTAGTTTGTCTTCCTACCTGAACAGCACACAGCAGCATCTTCATCCTCTAACCTTCCTGGCACATGAAGCAGAGAGACTGTGCTTCCATAAAGCAACTCCTTGACATTGTCAGTAAGGCCCAGGCTATGGCTTCCATTGTGTTTCTGAGGCTAAGGACGCTCAAGGACATTCCATGGCCTTGTCTATTGATATCACATTCATATGTCTAAGGCAGTGGTTCTCAACCTGTGGGTTGTGACCCCTTTGAAGGTTGCATATTAGTTATCCTGCATATCAGATAGTTACATTATGATTCATAACAATAGCAAAAGTACAGTTATGAAGTAGCAATATAATAATTTTATGGTTGGGGGTCACCACAACATGAGGAACTGTATCAAAAGGTCTCACCATTAGGAAATCTGAGAACCACTGTTTCAAGAGCTCTTGACTTTAAAGCACTAATGAATTTGTTCACCTATAGTCACCTGTGCTTGGAGATCAATAGTAGCTAACTGGTCAAAATAGATCCTAGTATATACCTGTTGACAAGGGTATCATACATCTGCCTTAAATATCAGCCTTGCCTCTTTCTCGGTATTTTCACAAGAACAGAGACATCCTGAAAATGTTCATATGGCCTCCACACTCATACCAGCCTCCATTCTTTCCTTTATTCTCAGAAAACAAATGCAAGTCTGCAGAGGCTGGTTTTTGATATGTGATATAATGCTTTGATATCAAAGTTTGAAGCCACAGTGATGAGAATGAGGCACCAGGTCCATAAGACCCCTCGTGTACTGGAGCAGCTGGACCTGTGGACATCATTGGAAAGCATCCTGTAGTGGAGATTTCCATGGTCATTTCTGAGAGGCCCTGATCTGGGGACATCAAATTGTAGATAGAGGTGGTGGTGGAAAGATCTGGAGTCATGTGCATATTTTCTTTGCTATTCTAATAATTACATTCTGGAACTCTCCATGGGAAATCCAAGCACTGATGCAATTCTTTCTGTCAAGGGGAAAACAGGATTTTGACTTGTTTATTTATTTCCTTACTCATTTCAGTGGATTTAACTAAGCTTAATAAAGTTCAAACAACCTGCCCAAAATCATAAATTAGCATTAGTGATTCAAGATTCCTGATTTCCTTGGGGCTCTGCCACAATTTACAGCATCTTCATTTCCTTATTTGAATTACAGAATCTTAAAAAGGCCTTCACGGTCACCCAGCCTTATTTCCTACTGCAGTATAGAGCTCCATTAGGCTTGCATCCAACCCCTCCCACAGGTATACACACATACACACACACAGCACACACACACACACACACAGACAGAGAGAGAGAGAGAGAGAGAGAGAGAGAGAGAGAGAGAGAGAGAGAGAGAGAAATAGAGAGAGAAAAGCTTTCCTTGAGCCCATTGACAGGTGTGTTTCTACTTGTTGATAAGTGAATAAACATCATTTTTACAGAACTATCCCACAGTGATGCCTGGCAATTGGAACATGGCCCTGAAGGGCATAGTCTTGTAAACAATACAACTTGTTTTTAGACTCTAATAGAGATGGTGCTAACTTTCCACATTTTTAGAAAATTTTTGTGTCAAAATGGTATCACAAATATAAACAGGCTGGAATCTAGTACACTGCCTTCCTTTCTTGATGGAGCCTCATTACTTCATAAAGCACCATCCTCCAGGCTTACACAGCTGCCACCTTCTACTGACTGTATCAAAAACACTTACTTTTCCAAGCCCAAAACTTGGTTTTCTGTAACTTCCATCCAAGAGTCTGTGTTTTTGGTTTTGGAATAGTAATAAATACGCAGAACTCAGTATTTGCCCCATGTGGGTGAATACAGAATGATATGGAGAGCCATTCTAAAGTATGGACTTGGATGCTGCACTCCTGGAGATTCTGCCTAACGGTAGCCCAGGATATTTATATTCTTGGGGTGTTTCATAAGTATTGCGGATGCACAATCAGACTTGAGAAACATGACTCTCCCATAATCCTTCAGCTTCCAGCTGAACTGTTCAGGTTAATTGAACACTTTTTTATAACCCCAAGGTTTTAGTTTTTGTGGAACTAATAATGAGGTTCTCAGTCTACAGGTCTAACATGCACGTTCCCACGCACCGTTTACCATGCTTTTCAGGATGCGTCCACAAAGGAAAGTGAAAATTGGATTCCCTAGTGTGTCTGTATATCTCATGCAAACTTGTCCTGAGTGGGTTAGTCACAGCTATGCTGATCGCCCAGGACACTTTAAATTCAGACTGTCCTAAGTTGGAAAGAAGAAAAAACAAAACAAAATGTCAGTGAATTACAGGATTTTCTTTCAGGGCCCTCTGTCCTTTTCTGTCCTTTCCTTTCAATTGCAGGTTTCCTAATTAAATGTGTGAGCAGAGAAACTGTGCTCTTGATAGATGTTGCCTGTCATGGATCTCAGTCCACAATGGAAAACATCTTTGGTCTGGAATTTGTTGTTGTTGTTGTTGTTCCCTTTCCGCTGTACTTGTAAACCTCTACCTGAGTAAGTAAGGTCTAAACATCTTCAATAACAAGAATAAATAAGCAATAGAGGAGACAGCCTGTCAGTTTGGAGAGGACCTGACCACCAGCTCCTGAAAATAGAAAGCCCTACAGATGACGCCAAGCACATCAGCCCTTCCTTGGCCACATCCTTTCTGCTCAGTGCCTCTTCCATTTGAATCGAGCTGTGGCCTTCTTCTGTCTACCCGCACAGACCACAGTCCTCTCAAACATAGCACCGTCTCCGTACTAACATCTACTCGGATGGATCTTATGACATTGAGTGAATATTTTAAAATGTTGGAAAGCTCACGATGGCATTACAGTTTTGCTTCCACAATTACAAAGACGATGCTTAAAGCATTTCTGCTTATGGTGGGAGGAATATATACTAGCCATAAAAATTAGAATATAGATATTAATTAATACACAAAACATAGTTGTATAGAATGTTGAAAATGTAGATAGACATATATATATAGTCTTATTTTTTCTAGGAAATAAGTCACAGAAACAAAAGTACACATTCAAATGTTTAGCCCCTGCTCTTCTTCTAGACTGCACAAGAAGATGAGTGTATGTGCTGTCTACATGGAGTAACAAGTATACTTTACCAGCAAGTAACTGTGTTGTTCTATGAATGGCAAAGATTGTGATCACCTTTTCCATCATGGTTACTGAATACAGAAGTTAATTCTTATTGCCACTAAGAAAACCATCAGGTCTTCTACAGTGGGATGGAAGTTCAGTCACTTCTGTTATGGCTGAGTGGCACTCGAGAGTGGTACTCTCCAGCACATAGCAGGCAGATGTTCTTCTGAACTGGAATCTGGGTTATTGCAAAGGCCTGGACTCTCCTTTCCCCCTTCTGTGACTTTGGTGGGAAATGGCAGGAACAATCAGCCTGGGAGAATCTGCTCTGTGGTTCCACTTCCTTCTCCTTGTCACCATGGAGGAGAGAAGCACTTCTTTGTGCTATGCAAAATGGAGAAGGGGAAGGAAGGGAAGACACAGGGGACCGGGCCTGACAACACAGAAAACGCTGACATAAATTAATCAAACGAGGCATCTCACAGGATTGAATTAGGTCCTGATTGATGGCTGCAGCACCGTGACTGCCCGGCCATTTCTTCATTCTCATCCGTTGTTGCCCCTGATTTATGTCGGCGTCTCAGTGCATTGGCTGACTAGGAATCCTCGGAGGATGGATGGAAGAGGAAAGGGCTGTACCAGTGCTGGCTGCCCCTGGTCCAATCTTCATTCCAACTCTCAGAGTGACGACTCATCTGTCAACTTCATTGTTTGCTTCATAAACTCAGTGTCTGCATTTTTAGGCCCTGTCCTGTTCCTATGAGGGCTGAGATAGTGAAACACACACACACACACACACACACACACACACACGCACGCATGCACATACATATACACACATACTTATTCACCTACACACACATATGTGTATGTTTCTATTGTTTTAAAATTGTGACTTCTTACAAGTTCTTAAACTTTAAGAAACAAGCAAACAAGCTCACTGGCTCACTGTTACTATGATGTTCAGGGAGGTGTCTACACTGCCTTAGTTCCTGCTCATTTCTGTGAAGAGAGACACTTGGGGTGTTTGTAAGATGACATGGTTTGAATGCAGGTGGCTTCCTGTGTTGTGGAACTAATTTGCTACCGGAACATTTCTTTATAGGAAAAACATTGCTGGATCATTTGCTGCTCATTCTCAATGTCTGCCTGAATTCCTGGTAGATGTTTATCTCTGTTCTTTTTGTATTACGCTCTTACTACATGTTATATTCAAGGTCTGGTATTCCTGTCTGTGATTTCATAGCAAGAGTCTCAGTCTTCAAGGGTTTCATGCTATGTGGGGAAGACAGGTATTAAATATATTATCCTAGGAATTGCCCCATGATTATAGATGTAGCAGTTCTGGTAAGTGATTCAAAGTAGAGTCTAACTTTCAGGAAAATATGGAAGCAGGTACCAACTTGGAAGATCATGATTGTTTTTAAGCGCTTCAACTATGGGCAGTTTTGTGTAGTGTGTTTGTGTATATATATGTGTTCATGGGGAGCTTAGGGGTCAAAGTCAGATTTCATTCTTTAGTGACATCCATCTTGGTGTTTGAGACAGGATCTCTCATTCCCTTGGAAGTTGTGAAGTAGGATAGGCTGGCTGGTCACAGAGGCCCAGCAAGCCACCTTCCAAGCACTGGGGTTGTTACAGCACCTGCCACATTTGCTTTTTGACACAGATTCTGAGAATTGGACTCAGGATCTCAAGCTTGCAAGACAAGTGCTTTGTTAACTGGCCTACAACCCCAGTCTAGTTTAAGCAATTTTTAAGCATAGATTTTGTTGTCTCAACATGGCTACTATTACTTGAAAACATGGTAAAGTGGAAGATAAAAGTTCATGAACATTAATATCACTTCACAATTATATAAATGCTGTTTGGTTATCAACACATGGCAGTCTTCTGGAGAAAAAAAATGTGATAATTTTTAAGCCTGTATTGTAGACCAAAATTCACTTCTCTCATCTCTAAATAGTTATTAAAGTTAAATGGAATAATGTATCAAATATGTTTTACACAATTGATGACGTCTCCTAAGTGTTTGGTACATGTGTTAATTTATTGATACCCAGCCAGATCTCTCTGTGTTTTTGAGCCATATGCTGTTCATCTGATATGGAGACCTCCAAGTCAGAGTTTAAAACACTTGATTGGTTGTCACTTCACTCAAATATGTTCTTCTTACTTATTTCACAGTGCCACTGAGTATCTACCACCATATACCCAGGTGCCCACGAGTTTACGAAAGTCTCCGAGTCATTCATACCTCCTTTACTCCCTCCACCATGGCATGCACTGTCTCCTTAGAGCCTGTGCCATCTAGTTTTCTGCTTGAATCACTCCACCTTTTCTTATTCCTACTGCTTACCCCTTCAGATCTCACCTAACAACCAATTTTGAACCCCTCATGCTTTTCTTCTGAGTGTGCCAACATGTCTTGCCTTCTTCACATCACGTATTGCATTATAAACAGGCCTTTAGTTTTGAGTACTGATCCATCCTTTCACTCATATTCATTCCTCTTTGAGATCCAGCCCCTTCCCTAGCTGGAGGAGTAGGCCACTGGCACCACACTTGCTGAATAAATGAAATGTTTCTTCAAAGCCAATTCCAGTTGAGAAGAATTTTTACAACATTCTAAAGAGTACTTCAAATTAAAGAAGAGGGACTCTTCCAAAGGAGTTCAAAGCATTGGCATTTATGTGCTACATCCATACAAGGGACTTTTGCTATGCACTCAAATCAGAGGCCACCATGACTAATTTTGCAGAAGGAGACCAACATTAAATCAATTTCCATGAATTTTCCAGGAGTCAGGGTATAAGCGAGGTGAACGATAGTCACTTGTCTCTAGCCCCTGGACATTTCCTCAGCATCACACCTTCATCTCTTCTATCCCTGGGGTTTCTCTTACAAACTGAAAAAAAGAGCAAAGATTCTTCTAGCCTCCTGTCCTTTGCTATTTCTTTGACATATTTTGAAGATTTCAGTGTTAAGGAGAACTTTGAGTGCCTTGGCCTCTTTTCCTAGGAGACTGGATATTCAGAAGAATTCCTCCTTAAAACTTGGGGGAAAGACAAGCAGTCTTAGATCTCTGCTGTGAAATTCTCCCTAGACAGTCCAACATCAGACACAAGAGCAAACAGTCAAGTCTGGGGCTTCCTGTGGGATATTGATCTTTCCTCTCCACTACAACATTTTCCTCATCCTCCTGGCATCCAGGGGGAAAATGAAACATAAGATTTGAAAAACTAAAAATACTGGAAGTGACAGGCTATTCTGACATCATGGGTTATGGGAGAACACCAGTGGAGAGGAGACCAATGGAGCCTATTTGTGCCCTTCAGGGGTCACTGATCAGACTTTAAGACTGTGGAGCAGATCTTGGTAAATGATAGGCATTAGGAGTGGCAAGATAAGAGCCTTTTGGAAGAGAAGGCTAGCAAAGCATCGGGACTCCAATCTGACAGGATAACAGAAGGCAGAGATAATGTCCCACCCGGAAATACCTTCCTCAATTGCTCTTGCAGGAACAGAACAGAGAATGCAGACAGGTGGAAAATGGACATTTGGATGACTGGCCCATAAGTGAAACAATGTGCTGTGTGGCTTCCCCGCTCCCTGAAAACCTCGTCACCAATTTCACCTTTATCTGTGAAAATAATTTATCAAAAATGGCTTCGCTTCTGCTGAGGTCTCCATCATCCAGGCCAGAGCCCCAGGCCCACAGTCCATATGGTTACAGGACAGGTTTGAGGAACTCATGCCTAATGCTGGGGAACTCCTTTTACACTCTGGTTTGCTATCTGGAATTAGCTTTAAATTAAGTGCTTGTTTTCAATCATGGGACCAAGAAGGATGCTTCTTGTAGTATATATCCGTTTCTCCCCATGCTCTACAGCCTGTCCACTGAATTGGGTTTTTCTGTTTTAGCAACTAAGTACTGGTACAATTCTTCTTAGCACTTTAGCTCCTTTTATATTCCCATGTCCACTCCAGGTGTTCATTGTTTCTGATATTAGGAGGTTTTAACTTCCTACAGTCCTAGCCCACAACTTCACTGCCAACAACAAGCATACAGTGAGCCCCTGTTTGCTGTTTCATTCCTCAGATATTGCATCCTGGATGACATGCTCTATCTCATTGAACAGATGTCCTACTCTCCATCTACACACTTCCCACTGACCTTTCCTGACTTGCAAGCTCATCACATGGGCCTGTTACCTGAAAGGTCATGGTGTCTTCTGATCTGTGTTTTATATTGTCCACTGACCATCTCTACCTACATTCAGTACAGGCCAGCCAAATTGCATGTATGCCTGGACACTTCACTTTGGTTTGATGTCTGTGGCTCCACCTCCAGTTCTCTTTTGCTCACTGACACCACTTCTGGCCATGTACTCAAGCTACACATGTGGGAGAAAGATTTCATCTGCTCCTTTCATGCCCATGTCTCATGCTCTCTGCTTCTCTTCTTGATGTCTCTGGAGTGATCCTTAAAATCTGACTTAGATCTAAGCACAATAAAAAAATAACGTAATCCTATATGGTCCCCTAGTAGTTTACATAAGTTCTTTCATATGTGAGTATTATATATATATATATATATATATATATATATATATATATATATACCCTGTGTGTGTACATATAATGTATCTGAATATGAAGTGTTACATGTTACATTGTATGCGTCCATTTGACCTTCAATATGGCTATCTGACACAAGAATTCGATATCTGATAGACATTTCAAATTTAACATGATCAGGGCCTAAGGGCGTTAGTACAGTTGTAGAGTGCTTTCCTGTATAAGTGTGAGGCTCTGAACCCAACCCCAGCACTAGAAACAAACAACATCAAATCCACAACCATAATCAAACCTTAATGTTCCACCTGAACTTTTGATCTTTGAAACCAGTGCCAACTAAATCTTCTCACACTCTTCTCCCACTTCAGACAACAGCATGGCTGTACTGTACAGCAGTTAACTTCTCTCATAGGCAGACCCTTCGGTTAAGTCTCCCCATACATTCTGAGTCCATCTGTCCTAATCCATTTCCATTGACACAGTCTGAATCCAGCTACAAATAGGACCTGGAGTATAATAAGTAGCTTTTTCGGCTCCTGCTTTTCCATTTCACTCTGCAGCTTCTAAAAGATCCATTCAATATGACATGCCAGCATGTCATTTTCCACGCTGAAACCTAGCTATTAGGAGCCTTCAGTCACATGTTGAATGAAGTCATACCTTTCCTAGCCACCTCCAATGCCCTCTTGTCTCAGGAGCATCTCCTTCTGACATCTCCTTCTTCCTCACCTTCAGCCACCCTCACCCTTCTTCTTTTACCAGAACATTCCACAGGCACTTCATCTGAGGCTGGTGTACTTGCTTTGCATGGACCATCTGGCCTCCAGACCTATGCATCAGGGCCTATACTGTCCCTCATCTGAAAAGCTTCCTCCCATTGAGTCTGGCTAAAGAGTTTGCATCAGTTATATCCTCTACTTATCTTTCTTCCTCCACATTTCATTTTCTTTGTAGAATGAATATATTGCTGTCTGGAGGGACCTTGTTTGGTTACTTGAGACTTATGTAACTCTCCCCCAAAGCACTATAGGTTCTAAGAGAACCTTGCTGTTTTAGCCCTGCTGACCTCAGTATTATGGTAGGTACTACACACACACACACACACACACACACACACACACACACACACACACACGAGAAGAGAGAGAGAGAGATTACCAGATGGATCAGTCCCTAGAGCCTTCATTTCTTCAACTCTTGCTAGCCCGCCTTCACCTGTAAGCAGTTATGTTGTTAGTCCAGCTGGGTTTATAATCATTAGATTACAAGGAGCAAGCTCTCAGTCCTGTCTGCTCACCTTGCATTCCTTACAGTGAGCATGTCAAATGAAGACATACTAGAAGGATGCCAATCTCATTGACCAAGTTTACTAAGCCATTCACTGTGGACCCCAGAATCTTACTCCCTAGATCCAGAGTTCACATTTCTCAACAACCCTATCATGGCCTCCCAGACCCTGACTAGTCATTGATCTTTCTAGGTCAGGGCACCCAGCCTCAGCCTTCTCTTCACCAGGATCCAATTCCTTTCAGAGGAAGGACCTCAGGGACCCAGAGTTCCCTGTCCTCTCCCAGTCACTTAAGATTGCAGTTTCTACCCTTTCCCAGGCTATTAAGCAAAATGCAAAGCACCCAGGGACCCTGCATTTCTGCGTTCCAGATGAAGAACAAGTATTTTTAAATGTGCCCCATGTAGTCAACTAAAGTCCCAGTTGAATTTGGTTGTTTTGTGTTTTTATTTGATGGAACCAATGAATTTAACACCAACTCCCAGCTTGGTCTCTGCTCTTTCGCGGAGCCAGGATCAATCTGGATTTCTGCCTTGAGTCTAAAAAGAAAAATAATGTACCTAGCACACACACACACACACACACACACACACACACACACACACACACACACTATATTCTATTGTTAGCTGTCATTTTGTCCGAAGACTAGATGGAAGGGCTCATAGTGTGTACTCCTTGTGAGGCTTTAGGGAGAGGCCTATCTACAGTGATTCTTCTCAATCTCTGGAACGCTATAAACAGAATATTATTCCAGTGTTCATTAATTTTCATATCCTGACAGCAAAATAGTATTACTTACTTTTCATTTGGAGGTGACAATATTATTATTTGAATATTTGTTGTTCTCTGAATATCAAATTAATATATAGAATCCTTCCCTTCAAATTGGTTTTCTCACTATTCTAACGTAGCCCCAAGATTAGCCTCAGATCTTTTCATTAAAGTGAATTGTAACTTTACATTTTCCAAGAAGCATTTGGAGACTCCATTGGGGAGCAGTCAGCACTTCCTCTTCTGGGTCACACTACATCTCCAACCCAATTCTTTTTGTCTGCATATTTGTGAAAAATATGCATTTTAAAAATTGTATTTCTAGATCCCCAGCATTTGAAAACTTAATAAATATTTGGGTCTGACCATGTGCATAAGTGATTTTAGTAATGAGATATGAGAGGATGGTACCAGAACTTCCACCCAGACGAGGTAACGGTCTTGTTTGGTGGCTGGCAGCTGGCAGAGCCCAGAGGCAAATAGCCCCTTCGTTAGCTTCTTTCATCTGTGCTTGTCATTTATCCCTGTGTGACTTTAAAAAAAAAAGAATCCGATGAGGATTGTAGTCTCTTTTATGCTAAGAAATTAGACCCTGTGGAGAGTGCAAATGAAACCCAATCATGCTGTAGCTGTGTGACTTCGGAAAAGTTGCTTGATTCCTCAGTGCCCGGATTATCTGTGATGGTGGAATCATAAAATTACTTTCCTCTGGGGTAATAAGGAGATGGATGGACTGATATGTGTAAAGGTGTTTTAGTAATTCCTAAGACACAGGAATGAGCATGGCCATACCAAGTGTGAAGGGTCCAATCCCTGTTTGTAACATCATTCTTCATTCTCAAAAGTTCTACTGGTTTCTGAGAGCCACCTGAATTCTGGGGTTCGTTGGCTCTCATGCAAGGCAACTTGGGCCAAGGCTTGCTGAACATGACTCATCACAGAGTTCCTATGTTGTACCATATTTTATATTTCCTTAGATTATTTAAGATCTCCCTCTCAGCTCAACCCCAGCTTTGTTCTTTAGACTTTTCCCATGTCCTTTGTTCTCAGGACACTGATGTAGTCTTTCAATGTCATTCACTGACTACCTCTAAACAGCATTTCTTTTCATGTTGGACCACATGAAAACCTTGAGGAAGGGCTCTTTTATCCTTGTCTTCCAGACAAACAGGACCATGAGGTGTAACCATGTAGACCACTCTCCTCTCTGCCCATTGCTCTGCTTCCATTCATTTGTTTCAATTCCCTTCATCTGACCTTTGAAGCCTTTTTGCTAGCAGGTCTTTTTTTTCCAACCACAAAACCCCTCATTCTGGGCACAAAGGATATCCCAAAACCACTTCAACATCCCCCTCCCCTGTGGTCTTACTGCTGCTGTTGCACATCAAGAACTGCCAAAACAAAAAGCAACAACAACAACAACAACAACAACAACAAAAAAAAAAAAAAAAAAAAAAACTGACCTAGAACATTCCATTCAACAGCCAACTGCAGTCAGGCGAAGTCCTCCATTATTCTCACTGGAACAGTTGACATCATTTTTCACTTCTTTTTATGGAAGTTGCTTACCATGTCTTCTTGCTCCCTTATGTTTTCTTTTTCTTTTTTTCTTTTCCTTTCTTTCTTTCTTTCTTTCTTTCTTTCTTTCTTTCTTTCTTTCTTTCTTTCTTTCTTTCGTTTTGTTTTGTTTTTGTTTTTGTTTTTGTTTTTTCGATACAGAGCTTCTCTGTGTAGCTTTGCACCTTTCCTGGAACTCTCTTTGGAGACCAGGCTAGCTTCGAACTCTCAGAGGTCCACCTGCCTCTGCCTCCCGAGGGCTGGAATTAAAGGCATGCACCACCCTGCCCAGCCCCTTATGTTTTCTTGAAATGTAGGAAAGGTAAATGAACTTAATACCTTGAGAGGAGAATTATCTGTAAGTCCTTTGAAAGGTGGAGCAGGAAAAAATGAATAGTCAGGGCAAAAAGGAAAGGTATGGCCAAAATAAAGAAATAGAGATTTCTGGTTGACTCACCATGTGGGTGGGGTAGAGAACCCCTGAGAAAGAGAAACCAAACAAGAGGTCAAAGGAGAGGGGCTGGCAGTCGGACAAGCGGCACTGGCATGACCTACTCCACAGGGGACTTTGCTGACACAGTCCCGCCATGCCTGCCCCCACCCTGGAGTGCCTGCCCCCACCCTGGAGTGCCTGCCCCCACCCTGGAGTGCCTGCCCCCACCCTGGAGTGACTGCCCACACCCTGGAGCGCCTGCCCCCACCCTGGAGCGCCTGCCCCCACCCTGGAGCGCCTGCCCCCACCCTGGAGTGCCTGCTCCTACCCTGGAGTGCCTGCCCACACCCTGGAGTGACTGCCCACACCCTGGAGTGCCTGCCCACACCCTGGAGTGACTGCCCACATCCTGGAGTGCCTGCCCACACCCTGGAGTGACTGCCCACATCCTGGAGTGCCTGCCCACACCCTGGAGTGACTGCCCACATCCTGGAGTGCCTGCCCACACCCTGGAGTGACTGCCCACACCCTGGAGGTGTCGCATAAAGATATGGAAGGGACATTGAAGGCAAAGCTGGGAAACGCTAATGCTGAACTGCAAGTTTTTTAAGAACAAGAAAACATACAAGCATAAACATATTTATAGCTGGAGGAAAAAGAGATAGAAAAGTACTGCAAAAATCTCCCAGACACACTGTAAACCCACAGAGATGGCCTTTGACAAGATGAACTGTGGTCAGAATTTTTTTTTTTTCCCCCAAATTAGAAGGCAGCTAGCTTTTATATCTGCTTCGAATTGGACTGAGTTAGACAAGAAAATGGGATGGTGTTTACCGATAATTCTTAACACACGTCTAGAGGTTTTGCATACATTATTTATTTTGCATTTCTCAGCAACTCCGCAATTTGGGCTGTATTATTGGTTTTTTTTTTTTTTTTTTAAGATGAGGGGAACAAATAAAGAAGTGACGAAATGAAGATATAAGCAAGCAGTGGACACTTCTAGCTCCAGAGCAGCCTTCCTGGCTGGATGCTCAACCCAGCATCCCTCCCTCCCACTGAGGAAACTTTCCTTTCTCAGTGCCTCGCTTAGATCATTGTGTAGCTGGTGTGTGTGTGTGTGTGTGTGTGTGTGTGTGTGTGTGTGTGTGTGTACAGTGTGCACTCAAGTATGGAGGCTAAAGAACAAATTGAGGCATCATTCTTTAGGCACTGTCCATCTCTTTCAATACAGGGGCATCATTCGTCTAATATTTGACAAATAGGGTGAACTGGCTGACCAGGGACCCAGGGATCAACCTGTTCTGCTTGCCCAGCACTGGGATTACAAACACTTGCTACTTAGCTCAGCTATTTAACATAAATTCTAGGAACCTCACTCAGGTCTTCAGGCTTACAAAACAAATATCCATTGAGCTATCTCCCCAGCCCCTTAGCCTAACTCCTTTTAGCTCCTTTTTCTTTCCACTGCTATTACTATTCTAAGAATAGGCACAGCCAAAGTCTGGAGAAAAGTGCAAGTCTATTTGCCTTTAATCACACATGTCTTTTCTAGATAACAGGAAAAAAGATGCTGGGGTAGTGATCCAAAACAATGGCAACATTCACTGAGCTGACTTGCAGAGCAGAGTTAACACTCCCCCACAAAGAGGACAGGACTGAGAAGTACAAATGAGTTTAATCTGTTTCAACATCTGAATTACCCTGGGCTTGCTCTCCACAATGCCTTGTGCCTGGGTTGGTCAGGACATGCTCCAATTCTACATGCTCTCCTTGTCAAGGGAGAGGGTTTACTGAAGTTCGGCTAAGAGTCAGGAAGAGCATGCATACCACACATCTCTACACACAACTGGATGTTCTCAATATTCTGGCTATTCTCAGTAAATCTCCTGTGGTCTCTATGGCTACTCACCCGCGTTCCCATGACCCATGCCAGTGTTGTAGCATTAAACTTTTCTCTCATGAAGAACTATGTGAAGAGTACAATTCTGGGGGCTGGGGAAATGGCTTCGTGGGTAAAGAGCATTTGCTGTGCAAAGGTAAGAGCCTGCGTTCAAATCCCCAGAACCATGTAAAAATCCAGGAGTAGTTCCCCACACTTGGAACCCGTAGCACTGAGGAGGAACAGATGCAGGAGAATTGTTGAGGTTTACTGGCTTCTAGCTTAGCTCTAGGTTTAGTTAGAGACCCTGCTTCAAAAGAATAAGGTAGAGAACAGTTCAGTAGGACACTCAAGGTTCTCCTCTGGCTCCGGATATGTGCACAGAGGCACATAAGCACACTCACACATGTGCATGTACACACACACACACACACACACACACACACACACACAACATAAAATACACCACAAATAAAAACAAAAAAATGAAATAAATAATAGTATAGCTCTGCACTTAAATCTTTGGCTTCCTACCCTAGCTCTGCTATCACTTACTAGTATGGTACGGACCAGGTATGGACCAGGGCAGGTAATTTCATCTCTGTATACCAGTCCCATCATTCAAATTAATCAAATGAACTTTTGGGATTACTCTGTAGATTAAACAAGTTCGTGTAGGGAACATAAGGACTCAAGAATCCCTACATAAGTAGTGTTTATTACTATGGTATAATATTTAAATGTTGCTAATGGTGGAAGTATTAAGGCAACTCCACATAGTTAAAAGGGAGGTTTATTTTGTGGGGTAACTTACAAGTAAAGGGATAGGTTACAGGGTCCGGGAATGGTATAGTGCACTCCAGTGGCATTCTCTGGAGAACTCTGCTCGATCTACCTCCAGCATCCAGGATCCAGGAACCAAGAGAGCCAGCACATCCAGATCTCCAGTCTTAAGGGCTCCTCTCTGAGCCCCACCTCGTAGGCATGACAGTTACCGGAACCTCAATGGGGTTAGTACTTCCTGAGCAAAGGTGGAACAGCTACCTTCTACATGTTGCCTTTTCTATTTAATTGTGAGGGCCTTATAGGCATTGGCTAGTCCTCACTATTCTATAGTTTTCTGTTCCCAGTATTATTGGGCACAGAGAAAAGACTCTATTACTGCTGGATGAAAGAAGAGAGTGTCTTTTATCCTCAAGTGATTGAGGAACCATCAGACAATTAATGAATCAATTTAGTGTTTGAGGGAGTGGATATAAATCCTGCACACAGTGGCCCACACAGTGTAATTCTTTCAAGATGTAAGTCATTGTCATCATTGCCTAGGTTCCAGTATTAGATGGCTTCTTCTGGGTCCTCCTAGCAATTTCATCTAGATTGGTCACAGCTGAGGCAAACTGTAGGATCTGGGGGTTAGACACCCATGTAGTCTGAAGTCATCAAAGAAGCATCCTGGAGAAACACAGGAAGTGAGCTTAGAGGAAGGATCAGGACCAGAGAGTATGAGGTAGGAGCACTCCTACTTACTCTACTCAGTGCAGTGGTTTAAACAAGCAAAAGACAAACAGAGCAAGAACCTGAGAGCACAAACCTCACAGCTTATCTGCCTGTTAACCAGAAAAACAAAAATGATCCATTTTGGGAAGTGCAAAGGCTCTAAGTTCAAACACAGAATGAAGGAGCTCTTCTCCCTATCTGGAGCAGTAGAAGCCAGGCCAGTATTGTGGAAGGCCCAGATTTCGGGCCAAGGAAACGTCTCTCCTCAGGTTCCTAATGCGAGCCTGCATAAGGTCCTGTGATGTCCAAGGGTATACAGTAGGGGCCTTCTACTGAGTCCATCACCACTATGCCCTTGTGGGCTCTGAGGCAAGGTGCTGACACCCCAGGGGTCACTGTTCACAACTTTAGGGGCACAGCTAGACACAAGAAGACCCTGGTCTCTGAGCAGCTGGAGAGACAACAGGCTTCCTGAGCCACTGTCCCTGCAAAGCTCTATGGAGTACAGATCACTGGGCCATGGCTCGGTTAACTTGGAGACTGTTCTAGCTGTGCCCAAATTGCAAATATATTTTGTCTGAGTATGTACCCCCCTAATTTTTAAATGTATATGTATTTCAAGGGAAATTAAATCCATGGGTTTCTGGTTCATTTACTCTTAAATCATTAAAATGCTGTTTAAGAACATTAGGCATTCAAAGAGCTTTCAAGGCATTCTAATAAGCACTTGGAAGATTCCTTTCTCCCATTACAATAGTGTCAGGAGCAAATGGTCTCAAAGTTCCAATGGATACTTGTCTGGTTTGGAATTCTCTATGTCTGTAAACCAAAAGATCTAACCCTAAGGAGTTACACACTCCCCTCAACACAGGAGGAAACTTACCCCCCCCTTTTCATGACAGCATTCTGTCTAACAGGGGATCTTAGGTTTACCCCTGAAAAGTGAAAGAAGAACCCTAAGGTACCATTGAGGAAATAACCTAACATGAGGTAGCATTTGTAGTTCATCAGATGTGGACCAGTGGCTGGTTCTCCACCTTTGTTCCTCAAGCACCACATGGAAGGTGATATTCTGCTGCCCACCATGTTAACAAAACTCTGAGATAACCAGCTTATAAAGAGAAAAGGGAGGGGAAGGGGTTGAAGTAGTTGGGGATTTAGCACAATGGTAGAGTGCTTGCCTGCCAAGCGAGCACAAGGCCCTGGGTTTGATCCTCAGCTCTGGCAGAGAGAGAGAGAGAGAGAGAGAGAGAGAGAGAGAGAGAGAGAGAGAGAGAGAAGGGTTATTTTGTCTCACTGTGCATATACCAGCCTATGAACAGCTGACCCTGTAGCTTGTGAGCTTTTAAGCCTGTGACCAGATGACATATCAAGACAGGAACACATGAAAGAAAATCAAAACTGATCACCACACTTTTCGAAAGCAGGAGTGAGGAGGGCGACAGAGTTTGGAATCACAATCTGTTGCAGAATATTCCTTTACACTGTGTGAAGATGTGTCACTGTAAAGTTTAATAAAGAGCTCAATGGCCAATAGCCAGGCAGGACGAGGTTAGAGGGCAGAGAGAGAGAATTCTGGGAAGAAGAAAGTGGAGTTGCCAGCCAGATGAAGAACAAGCTGGAGGGGAGGGGAAGTACTGAATAAAGGTAACTGAACCATGTAAAAGAACATAGGAAAAATTGGTTAATTTAAGTAATAAGAGCTAGTGGTACAAGCCTAAGCCAAAGCCAAGTTTTCATAATTAATAATAAGTCTCCATGTCATTATTTGTGAGCTGGTAGCCCAAAGAAAAATCCATCTCTAACGGTCCCCTTTAAGAGAATAGTTACCTAAAGACTCCCCCAACACTCGGTCTATAGCATAGCACCTAAGTACCACCTCCCAGTAGCATGATCCTTGATAACAGGCCATTAGCATATGGCTGTGGAGGATGTGGTAGCTTCATTTAAGACTCTGCTACTCATGTGGGGCCTAGAGATATGTTCCCTCCTACTGTTGGCCTCAAGAAAAGACACAAGGATCAGCCATTCTCACTGTCCAGCTCATCCCCTTTCTAACTGCCTTGGATATTTTTCCTAGACTAAAAGAGACCAGCTGGCTTTTTACTGTGCCCAGAACTTCACCATATAATCTATTCAGTATTTGTTCATTCACTTGAGAAATGTGTGTTGAAGGCTTGGGTTCCAAGCGTTAGGTTAGTGCACAAACACTGCCAGCTAGCCAGCACCATTTCTATGTCACAAAGGGAGTAGGGGCTTAGGAAATGACACTTAGAGGTTTTCTTCCCCAAAACCACCTGTCTCCATGTCACTGGCTCTCTAAGACAAAGAAACTGTAGTTGAAAGGTCTCCTGGTGGCACTGCCACGTAGCTGCTATGATTTGGATAATTCTCTTTAGTGGCACTTGACATGAGCCACTTAATAAAGAGGCAAGTTACCCCTACGGTGGGTGGCTTCCAAGTTTACCCTTCAGGAAAACTGGAAGGATGGCTACTGTGTTTGAAGTAGAAAGGTTGTGAGCAAGACATTGACCCTTTATGCATAGAAGGAGGTAAGTGTCCTTATTCAGTTCATTAACGGGAGAGAATTTGTCCAAACAATATGAAGACAAGTCGAAAGTCAAGCCATAGATTTTTTTTTTTTTTTTTTAATGAAAATCTAGCTAAAGTTGCTGTGGTAACAAAAGCAAAATGAAATTTGAAGGGAGTAATGGTGCCTACCCATATGAACTACAGCTGTTATTTCTCTGTCTAATACAATTACAGCAGGAGACAGGGCTCTACCTCCACACTACTAGGGATTAAAATGGGACAACTCTGAAAGGGAATCTACTGCTCAGTAGCCATGCGTTTGGAGAATAAGTTGTCACTAG